>NC_137830.1:53041568-53109068 GCF_963921795.1 Nannobrachium achirus
ACTGCACACATTCTACTGCCAGCCTCATTTAGCTAGTGTTGACCTGTTTGCTTGAAATAAATGTATTGGACAGGCATTTCCATTCTTAGCACAAAGACTGTGCTGGTGGAAACACTGCAGCATCTTAACCGCTTAAACCCCATACTTGGTTGACCGGAGTCCCTCAAAGCTCTATACTAGTGTATTTTCTGTTTTCACTCTACATGATCTGCAAGCTCACAATGAATGGCTTTCCCCAGAATGTGAATGCTGGTGTTTATGTGGTTAATTCAGTGTGTGATGACAGATGACACATTGCAGATGTGCATCATGTGTTACTTTCAGATGAATGTTCACTTTGGAAAGGTTTTAGGTCAGAGATGTACAGTATGTTGCATACTGTACGGATCTTGCCTCTGCTACCATAAACATGCTGCTCTCTGAACAGTTCATGTCTGAAAACCTTGTGTGTAAATTATGCTCTGGCGTGTGTGTGTGTGTGTGTGTGTGTGTGTGTGTGTGTGTGTGTGTGTGTGTGTGTGTGTGTGTGTGTGTGTGTGTTTGTGTGTGCTACTATAGTACAGCAACATCTAGAGGCAGCTGAGTGTCAGGACCGAACTTCTACCATTGGTTCCTATGCATGGGAACATATTTTATTTTCCTCAAAGTATCGCGATACTACTGCCTGAAGTATCGATACAGTATTGGCAAATAAACTATCGCAATGTATTGCCATATCGATTATATTGCCCACCCCTAGTGTGTGTGTGTGTGTGTGTGTGAGTGCGTGCAGTTGTCAGCATCACCCAGTAAGTGTTTCAGATACAACTGCTGCAGGTTTCTATAGTAAGTAGCTCCCTGCGATAGCAACAATCATTTCAGAAATGCAGGATCTATTTGTGTTCGTCATCATCTTGAACGTCCTCCCTGGGTTTAAATCCTTCTAGTAGACCTTGTATCTGAACTGTACTGTCCTTTTTTCATTGATTGAATAATGTATTAACAGTTTGCAAATAGTGCAGTGGTAGGATTTGACAATGATTGCTAAAAGGACACAAAAAGCCCTAGGATTTGTTTCTATTGTGGTCCTGTGGTATTACGTTGTTTTACAGTTAACCCTAACCCTAGTTTGTGAATTTCTTTTATTAATATGTAATATTTAATCTAGAGTTGTATTACCAACCATTGGCAGGCCATTCATCCAAACAGAAAAGCCCTACCTGATTGTATTAAACAATGTTAAACTCAACAATCAGAGGATAATTAAAGCTTTCTGTACAGCTGCAATGTTGGTGAGTTTAAGGTAATTTTGCGGGTGAACTACTCCTTTAATCAGACCTAGTTTTGTTATACGTATGGCTGTGTTGTGAACAGTGACCTGAATGGACATCTAGCTGTAGCTGCTTTATCTAGTGCAGTAGTTCTCATCCTTTTCAGGCTGGAACCACAAAATAATCATATTTTATCTTAGGTTTGTTTACTGTTGAGTGAGAAAACAATGTTTCACATTAAGTTAATCATCTGAGGACCCCCCAAAATAATGTGTGGACCCCCCTGGGGGTCCCAACCCACAGGTTGAGAACCACTGATCAGTCAGTCTATGAAATGGTTTTCTGATGCCATCTGGTGGACGTATTTGGCAACTGCAGCCTACAGGGAGTTGTGTTATGTGTAGGCTATTTCTCATAGTTACAGACCTGTAAGAGTCCATTTGGTTCCATTTGTACACTCTCAGAGTTACAGGGCTGTAAGGGTCCATTTTGTTACATTTGTACACTCTCAGAGTTACAGAGCTGTAAGGGTCCATTTGGTTCCATTTGTACACTCTCAGAGTTACAGAGCTGTAAGGGTCCATTTGGTTCCATTTGTACTCTCAGAGTTACAGCAACACCATGTAAGGGTCCATTTTGTGTCTGTCCGCCTGTGTGTGTGTGTGTGTGTGTGTGTGTGTGTGTGTGTGTGTGTGTTTGTGTGTGTGTGTGTGTGTGTGTGTGTGTGTGTGTGTGTGTGTGTGTGTGTGTGTGTGTGTGTGTGTGTGTTAATGAATGAATGAATGAATGAATGCATGTATGTTTTATTTACGTGTCTTGACAATTTCTTGTCATGAGATTATCAGACACAACAAATACATCTTTAAACCAAGACAGACATTCCAGTGCAACCTCCGCCAACAGCTAAATACATACAATACATATAGGCCTACATGTATTCATATGAGCCTGCACATAGAATATAAGGTTAATTAAACATTTAAATTCTTCTATTTGTTAGTCACCCTTCTCCTCCTATCCCACGCTTTAAAGAGATATTTGGAAAAGGCAAATACATGATCAAAAAGAAACTCTAACCCTTTTTCTTCTGTCACACACTCACACAAACGTTTTGTGTGTCTGCGACTCTGCGTACACAGCGAGACGAGAAAAGTAGAATCACCGTCATTTGTCATATAAATCGCCCTGTAATGATTTCCCAACCTCCCGTATCAGTTCATTACGGGATGCGTCTTTACTCTTTAGTAACTGGACAATACGTATTTTACGATGGTTGTAACCACGGCAAGCCGACAATAATATCAATGTCTAATTTTCTGCTGTGAGAATATACAGTAACATAACAAATGGTGGGTGGAGGAAGATTTCTTACTTGCGTTGTGATGTGTGTGTAATTACTTGCTGTACTGTTGACTTCTTTCTTTTAATCAGAGTGCAAGACAATACTCATGCTGTTATACATTGCTTTAATAAAACCAGGTGTCCGCGTACACCAAGACATTTTTTCTTCTTTTTTTACCCACGGTCACGAAATTCCTGGAAATATTTTGAAATTAGAACAATATTTTTCCAGTACTGGAAAGGTTTTGGAATTGATCAAGGGTCCTGGAAAAAATAGCTATGCAATGTCTTTGGTTATTGATTTTGTTAATACCTCTGAAATGACAAATTCATCATGGCCAAATTGTCAAATATTAGAGGCAGAAATTGTGAAAATAGCTGTGAGGCGTTGTGAGCATGTAGATCGGCTATTTTCACAATAAAACCGTGGTATACAAAATTCCTCTACTCTTAGTGGTCGTCAGGGTGCCGGGGTCCCCAGTTCAAATATGATTATTTCGGGGGTCACGGTCTGAAAAGGTTGAGAACCACTGGCATACACTACCTGTCTTTGGGCATTGCGCATAGGAGTATTATAAGTGACTCGTTATTGAGCTGAATTATTGTTATATAGTCCTGGAAATCGGGTTAAATAGTCTTGAGAAGTTTTGGAAATTAATTTGTAAAGATGTGTGGGAACCCTGTAAATAACATGTTTAAACCTCTCCCCTCCTCTGCCAGGTGAGTCCATCCAGATCTTCGCCGAGGTGGAGAACTGTTCGTCGCGCGTGGTGGTGCCCAAGGCCGCCTTGTACCAGACCCAGACCTTCTTCGCCAAGGGCAAGGCCCGGCAGATCCAGCAGCTGGTGTCCAAGCTGCGCGGAGACACGCTACCTCAGGGCAAGAGCCAGAGCTGGGAGGGCAAGCTGCTCAAGATCCCCCCGTGTCCCCCTCCATCCTGGACTGCCCCATCATCATCATGTTGTGTGAGAAAACAATGTTACATTAAGTTCATCATCTGGGTACCCCCCAAAATAATTTGGGGCCCCCCCTGGGGGTCCTGACCCACAGGTTGAGAGCCGTTGCTTTAGTGTGTGTGTGTGTGTGTGTGTGTGTGTGTGTGTGACCAGTATGTCCCCACCAGTATAACAGAATTTGAGAGTCACTAACGGCATTCATAAAAGTGACATCCTAAAATGTTGATGTGCTCACAAGCATAGCAGTAAAAACGTGGCTGCGTCTGTGAGGGAAGGGGAACATGACTCCAGACATCCACTGGGAAAGCGTTTATTGGACCCAACCTTGTTCCTCCCCATAAATAAGCAGGCGGGCCAGATCTGCCCCTTCAGTAGTCTTACACCCCTGCTTTACTTCACATCCAAACAAAACCTCCGTCCCTCTCAGGGCTTGACATTAAGGCTTGTCCCGTATAAATCGTTCCAGACAAGCTCATTAAAAATGTACTTGTTCATTGGACAAGTGGCTCTTGGTTTCACTTTTTCTGTGACACTCCTAGCAGCTTTGTGCTGTATGCAGACTATGGACTGCCCATACTATGGGGTGGAGGGAGCAAGGGGGGTCGTTACGGCCCTTTTGTTATTTACTCTATTTCAATGTCTGACTCCTATGTATGCATTTAAGAAAAATTTTACCGTTAAATGTTTTATCCGGACAAGTGACTTTTGTGCCCGGACAAGTGAATGGGAAATGTACTTGTCGTGCCTCAAAATGTTAATGTCAAGCCTTGCTTCTCATCGGTCTGTTGTTCTGTTAACAGGTGTATGTGGACGTCCCTGGGGGTTTGAACCTGTGTGTGTCCCACTGCACAGCTGCTCCACGCAAACCTCCAGCATCAGCAGCCTCTGCAGCAACATCAGCTGGCTGGACGAGTCCGACAGACCCGAGGGTACGTTCACACACACACACACACACACACACACACACACACACACACACACACACACACACACACACACACACACACATGAATGCAGTTTTTACTATGGTGAAAGAAATGCAAACGCCCTCTTTCCATGCCATACCTGAAGGCAGCATTCAAGAGAATTGCCATGTCCAAAGTCTCCTGAACTTGAATGCAGCATCTTATGTTAAAAGAATTGCCCTCTCTGTGTAGAAACCCTTGCCATACGCCACATCTCCAGTATTGACTTGATTATGATTAGTTCTGTGTGATACCGCGCACCGAAAATAGCCGACCCCCAAGCTCACAACGCGTTGCAGCGCGACGCGTTGTGAGCTTTGGGTTCTGCTATTTTTGATATTTCCACCAAAAGGCCCTTTTAGAAATGTCAGCCCCTCCGTCCGTAACATTCTCTGCACGTCCCTGTACCCCAAAACACTCTCCAAACGGCCTATCATGACCTTTTGGGACAAATGTGACCAAACGTTTGGCTGGAAGGTGGTTCCCTTCCGGTCATGCCCTTCCTCTCAAACCCAAGGCGTAAAGCAGTGGTTCTCAGCCAGTGGTCCGGGGACCACCAGCTGGTCCCTGAGGGGGTTTCAGGTGGTCCCCAGCTAAATGATGGAGGTCCATTTGGTTTCATTTTATGCTCCATTTGGTTACCAACAGCTGTGGTCCTATGGTACCACATCAATACAGCATGGAAGTGTGGACAAAATCCTATCCAACGATAACAAGATATTTTAATTTTGGGGTCTGATAGGCTAAATAGTAAATATCTTCGATAGGGACAGAATCGTTACTCAATCGTTGCACATTTGGCACCCCCCCACCCTGCACAAGCACTTGTAAGTGTAGGAGTTGGTATTACATTTAGTTTGACTCGATCTATTCTATTGTGAAAATAGCCGATCTACATGCTCACAATGCCTCGCATAGCGAGGAGTTGTGAGCATGTAGATCTGCCATTTTCACAATTTCTGCCTCTAATATTTGACAATTTTACCAATGTTTGACCAGAGGTACTAAAAAGGTCTTTGAAGTCCATAAATTGTCACTTTAGAAATGTGCAGATACCCTGTATACACTTATACTGTAGTATGTTGGTCTGTTTACTGTTGAGTGAGAAAAGGACGTTAACATTTAGCTAACCCACAGGTTAGCTAAATGTTAACGTGTGTGAAATGTCAAGTGTTTTTATAAGTATTGACAGTTCAATCATCTAAAAACACAAATTTACATGATTCCAAAATACACTGATGATTGGGCTGTCAAACAATGAAACTATATGGAAGCAGGTTGTGGGGGTCCCTGTTTCATCTCTCTCTCAACCTCGGGGTCCCTGGCCTGAAAACGTTGAAGACCCCTGAAGTAAATTGTTTCTCTCTGTGTGTCCAGGTGGACCCCAGGAGGTTCTGGGGTCACATGCCACACATGCCACCGCCAGTAGATTTCCGCGACACGTTTAAGTCTCGGTCAGCCCTTATCGTTGTATATCCAGGCAGCTTCGGGTCTGGCGAATCTTCTTTCAACCAGGTTTCTGTGAAACAGATGAGATTGCTCAGTCTAAACTTGCTGTCATATCGGACTTTAGCAAGTAGTTCATTCATCTTGTTGGTCAATGTGTTAACATTAGACAAAGTTATTACCGGCAAGGGGTGTCTGCTGTCACGTCTCCACAGCCGTTGTCTCACTCCACCTCTCGAGCCTCTTTTCTTTATTTTAGTCCCTTTTCGCGTTCCGTTATTTTTGAGTTCTGGATACTTTATATCCAGCGAGTCAAAATCATAGTCTGCCGCTCTGACTGGGTGCCTGAGCAACAACAGCTGGTCCCGAGTGTAGATGAGGACGCCGACTTTTCCATTCAAGCTCCATACCTCAGCGATTAAACAACCGAGGAGGCACATAACCAGCCAAAGTATCATACCGACGTTGAACTTCATTTTGCCAAAAAGAGAATGCGGGCTCGATCACTTAAAACAACATAAAACAACAAAACAAAAAACGAGACAGAGAGATGAGACACGGGTCAGCAGCAGCGCTGCGCCCCTAGCGTCTTCGATAGCGTCTTCATTACTCAGAGTAGCATGCAGACAGACGGTTACCATGGGGGCGAAACTGTCAGTTTCGTCCCAGTTTCGATGTCATTATGCAGATGGTCAGACAGGCATTCGCTAAATTAATAGTTAGATGTTATAATAAAGACCCTCTGGGGCGTGGCATTTCGTAGCAGCATGACAACGGATATACAGTACACAACTAACCCTAACCCTAACCCTTTTTTAATAAATGTATCTCTGGAACGTGTAAGTGGCAGTGTGCGGGTGTGTTTCACACACACACACACACACACACACACATACACACACACACACACACACACACACACACACACCCTAACCCTAACCCTAACCCACAAGTGGGACCTGAAAATATACACACATTCCACTCATCTTTACGCTTTTATTTTCCCCTCTGTATATACCCCCTCCTCTCTTTCTTTCTCTGACTGCAGCATCGTTCCCAGATGAGTTGGGTCTGAGTGTTCCGTTGACAGAAGAGGAGCAGAGGGAGTTGCTCTACGTCCCCATGGAAGGAGAGTGGGGTTCCTGCTCGAGCTCTGAAGAGTGCGAACGCATCATCAAAGCCATCGACCAGCTCTGCACGCTCGGTATGGTGTCTTCGGCCCTTAACTAAAACGTTCCCTGGCTGCATTCATTCATTCCGTAACTCATAAACCTATCCACGAGTTTCCAACGCCCCATAGTGCATTGCGCAGACGCTGTACCGAGCTTCCGTCGCTGCAGCCGAGTGTGATTTACAAGCTCACAACAGGCTGCATCTGCGACGCGACGTGAGCTTGTATGTCTGCTGTTAAGCCGGAAGTGTGGTGCAAACAGGTCCAAATAATCTCCAGTAAACTCCCGCGGAAACAGGTGGATAAGCAGAACTTTCACTGTTTATGTTATGTGACCAAACTTAACCCCAGAGAACGGAGGCGCGATGTCCTCATTTTACACAAAGTAATGACTTGTTGAGGACTATTTTTGGTCCTGGAAGCTGGCTAGTGCATGCTCTCACACTCATACACATGCATGCACTCGAGCACGCAAACACGCACGCACGCACGCACGCACGCACGCACGCACACACACACAAACACACAAACACACACACACACACATTATGAGATCATCAGCCTTTGCCACGTCATCTAAGCTAGGATGGAAACAGCCTGTGAAGACAAAACCCCTGGCAGTAAAAGTGTAACGGGGCAGGGATATCCAATCACAACCAGTGGGCCAGACCAAATCTGCAGAGTTTCAGGATGGGCGTTCACAGCGAAATACATTTTAATGTGGGGGTCCTCCTTGACAATGTTTGACAACCAGTGACCTAAAGGTCATAGGTCATTGCCTTTGTCCCTGTCATACAGTCTCATGTCTTGTCCGGCTTCTTCAAAGCTGTTCCTATACATGAATGTTGTCTTATACTACTGTTTTCACTTTAAAACTTTCATCAATTACAGCCTCTGTATTTATGCCTAAATTGAACCCTGTCTCACCCGCTTAGTTGTCCCATTTACTAACCTTTCCTTTTATGTTCTCTGCCCAATCCCCCCCCTCCTGCCACCCTCTCCTCAGATGTGGCGGCTCCATTTGCCTTCCCAGTTGACCTACAAGCCTACCTCACCTACTGCACTGTAGTGGCCTACGTCACTGACCTCAGCACCATACGCCAGAGGCTAGAGAAGTGATTCTACACCTACTGCACTGTAGTGGCCTACGTCACTGACCTCAGCACCATACGCCAGAGGCTAGAGAAGTGATTCTACACCTACTGCATCGTAGTGGCCTACGTCACTGACCTCAGCACCATATGCCAAAGGCTAGAGAAGTGATTCTTCAGGTACGCTATGCCTGCAAGCCTGTCTGTGAGCTCAAAACCCCTGTTCCAGCTTGTGGATCTGCTACGTTTGATGCTTTTGTGTGACGCCAGGGCACACGAGCGGAGTGGAGCGGTGACAGAATCCGCTCCGCGCTCCAGAGGGCTCTTGTCCAACTCGCTCGTCACTCTGGTCGGCCAACGCGCCGCTCCACTCCCCGCCACTCCGTCGCTCACATTCATTTTCGTATCACTCGCTCCACGCTCCGCTCAAGGTCGTCAATCAGAGTCAGCAGCCCAAATAAAAAAAGTAGTTTGCTACCATACCATGTCCGAAACACTTTCTCCTTTACCAGTGTGTTCCCAACACAAATGCCTGCGGTAACGTGAGCCTCGGCTTTGATGGAGAGCTGTCCAGCCTTCAATGTTACAAAAGACGCCAGGCATTTGTAACAGGCATTGTATGTTTTGATATGATGGGCAATATTAAATCCAGTTGGTTATTGATTAATCACTACAACGGAGAGAGGGAGGCGACTGTGGCGTGTGTTTTTCATTCAGTCAAATCAGTCTCACTTGCATTTCAAATCATATCCCTTGACTGGCTGGTGGTGCCTATAACTTAACTGACACTAGGTAGGCTATTTATTATAAACATAGCCTACTTGTGTGGATGATATAGATACGTTTGACATTCTCTGTCTCCCCCCCTCTCCGCGGTGCCGACATGAATGCACTGCCACGGACTGCACTCTGCACTGTTTTGTTGGAAACATGCGGCGCGCGGCCCAAACAGGACGGCTCGGAGCGGAGGCAGGTCGGCGCTCAGACCCATTTCAAAAGTTGCGCGCTCACACTCAACTAAAAAACGGCTCGCTCCGCTGCCCGCGACGCTCGCACTCCACTCTGCTCGTATGCCCTGTGTGACACTGTACTTTGTACAAGTATAAGATAATAAAAATACGGAGATAAAAGATTTCTGCCTGACTACAGGCAAATCTTTCGGCTTGAAACCTTGTATTTGCAAATGTCCTACTTCATTGTACAAGTTTGTCACACAAAAGTAGCGAAAATAGACAATCTACAAGCTCGCAACCGCAAGCTCATGATGCATTGTGTGCTTGAAAATCTTTTTTGAATAAATGTTGAAAGTGAAAGTGGTTAATTCTGTCTGTGGTTTAAATAAATAACTATGCTAAAGTTCTCAGAATATGGACGGTAGTGTTCAAGTGGTTATTATAAAAAAAGTTTGTATCACTCAAAGATTTGGTGGACCCCCTGTAGTATCTCTAATGACCCCCTAGGGGTCCCGGACCCCCTATTGAAGACCCATGACTTAAACTTACATTTTTATTTGAATTAAATACAATCACTGAATATACCTTTAATGTAAAGTCCCTTCTCTCTAGCGATTTCTTTGGTCACCTTAACAATAAAACAGGTGCGTTGTTTGGAGGAGTCATGTGACCCCTCCGAAGGACTGACAAAACAGTATGTGTTCAAAGCCTTGTGAGTTTGTCCAACATACTGTAGCCTGGAACTAAAACATAACACCCTCTGTCTCTTCCAGGCTCCTCCCTCAACAAGTCTTCATCATTCAATCGTTCCAGTACCAAACTTAAGAAAGGCGCGTCCTTCCATGCTGCCGGGTAGGTCACATGACCAGAAACGGCTTTTACACATTTTCTCGGTGAACAGGATGCACACTGATACACAGAAGAAATCATAATTTGATACAGTAGTGCTAGTCAGCCAATGTTGGCTTTTGGGTAACAAATGTCCAACTTTAGCACAAGTAAGCCAGCTAGAAATGTTGAAACATGTTATTCTCTTTGCCCTCCAGTGCTCAGACCCCTCCCCTTGGGCGGTTCCTCAGTCATCCAGGTTGAAGTTCAGACAACTCTTCAACTCCCATGACAAGATGATGAGTGGACATCTCACTGGTACACATGAACACACTCCCAGACGTACACAACTTACTGTTTCCCATACAGAGACTTAGCTATGGTGGTACACCACAGCTTACGTTTGCACCGCCACAACAAAAGATTATGAGCTTAACAATGTGTCCTCCCTATGCTATTGCTCTTGAAAGCGATTAAAACCATAGCAAATTAAAAGCAGATGCTCTTTCTGTCTCGTCCCTCCCTTCTGGGCCTTGCCGTAGCATGCATAATTGTACTTTCCCCCCTTATAGTATTGCTTCCAAGATCATCGGACTTCCACACCCACACTTGTTGATATGAACAATAAGGCCATTACACGCTTAGCATTCTCAATAACAAGTGCATCACCACTTCGACCTAATGCCATCAGGGCGAAGATACAGAACCTTGGTGTGGCACAAAGTTGGGTTTAGCAGGAGTTTTGTCCCCTCAGCCATTGCTGCACTTAACAATCTGCTAAACAATCGCCCCCGTCGCTAAGAGGGTTCTTCTGTGTATAGTGGGGTACTGATGATCTGTCTATGTAATATGTTTGTGTTGTTATATGGTTAGGTGTTGTTTCTTGTTTGAACAGACTGTGAAGACACATTTCCTTTCGGGGACAAAACAGATTATTATTATCATTGTCAACATAGCTTATGAAAATCCCAAGACCAGAAAATGCATTTGACCTAGTAAGTATGGTCAGTCTTGCCAGACACATGTAGCTCATATCCCGGGCCGGAAGTTATAGATCCATTGTTGTTCAAATCCTATAGCTGTAATGTAATTATATCCACCAGGCTTGTGTTTTTGAAGTGATTTAGCTTAAGATTTTGACTCACTGAAAAAGTATATTAAAGTATAGTGTAGCTAGTGTATCAATATGACAGAGATGCCACTTTAAAAGGCCAAATTAAACTCATGGGACACTTAGAACAAAAGAAATAACAAAAAAAATAAGAAAACACTAAGGCCTTGGTAGTCAACCACTGAAATAATGTTATTTCACGATGCCTCTCATTGGGATTGCATTGGCAGCTGCAGTACACCGTTTATCACAATAGGGGGGCGTGCATTTGTAGGAGCCTGTGTGTCTATAGGCTACATGTACACTGGCCCTTTAAGAGGGGAGTGCACATTTAAGGGGGCAGGTTCATGGCCTTTGGTTTGATAGAAGCCTAGCCAGAGTGTTTGGTGAGGAGCAGGTGGGCACTTGCAGAGCAGAGCAGCTTAGCTTTTGGTAAGGCTTTAAGTTAATATTGAGGCTCTGATAATTCATTACATGGGGATAGAGTTTAATTAGTTATACTTTATATCCCATTTACAGAGTTGGCTGTTTGCTGGTTGAAAGGGGGAGCTGAACATTGCCTGAGCCAACAAAGGGTAAGGAAGGGAATGGTTTTAAGAGGGTTTTTTATATGGGAAAAATGTTGGTCAACTATGGCCTAATTATTCTCTGTACTCCACAGAACCTCCAGGTCCTGGTTTAACTGTGGTTGTGTTTATCCAGCGAGAGCTGTACATATATTGACAGAATGTTTTGTAATTTGTATTTTATATAATGTATTGTAATGAATGTCTCTATTGAGGGTTAACCAGATGTATATATTATCTATCGTAGCAGAACACCAACCATTCACTGTGTTCCCCTTTGCCATATACATATACAGCATTGTTAGTTGTGACTGGGTTTTATAATGAGTTTTATAATAACTGTGTGCCATATAGTAGAGTAGAGGACAAGTGCACCCATTCCTCTTGGGCTTAGTCCAATTTTTTAAGGTATCAGGAAATAACCCCTATTCCTTTCTGTATTTTAACATAGCTAGTTGGCAGGCTGCAGTGAACTACTGAACATGCATTAGTTTGTGTGCTCAGCTGTTTCCAGACCCCCATGGGATTAACACACAAACATAAACAGCACATGGATGGCAGCCATTCTTCAAAATGGCTGCCATTTCTTCAAAATGGCTGCCATCCATGTGCTGTTTATGTTTGTGTGTTAATCTTCAAATGGGGTTGATTGTGTTTTTCAGCCAAAGGCAAGGGTAGCATGAGACATCCTCTAAGTCCTTTTTAATAGATTTTTTAGCTTTCAGAAAAAAGGTAATTTAATCAATTTAAGAAAATATTTAAGACATTTTAAGTGTGCCTGCAGCTCGCTAAGTGTGTGCAACCTTTTGTAGTGGTTGGTGTTAGCATTAGCATTAGAATTTTTAACCCTAACATTTTTAGCATTAGCTTTAACATTAGCATTTTAGAATTGGCTTTAGCGCTTTTTAACATTATCATTATTTGTTTTGCATTAGCATTTTTAGAATTAGCTAGCATTAGCATTTCTAACATAGGCATTTTTAACATTAGCTTTTTTAGCATTAACTGTTTAGCATTAGTATTACCATGTGTTTTAATTAGCATTGATTAACATTAGCATTTGTTAGCATCCAGCCAAAGCTTATTAGCAAATAAACTCATAAAACATAATTTTGAAAACAGACAAGATGATTTATTACAGGATTATAGAATCATTTCAGCCTAAATTGTAAATGAGGATACAGATATGGAAAAGTTTGAGATCCCATGAAATTAATTTAGGAACATTTTGGGGGAGGGTAAAATAATGGATGTGTGGAGTGCTGTGCAACCTTAAACAACGTTAAAGGAGTATTTCACCCCCACAATGAAGCAATAGGAACAAATGTATTTAGCTTAACACAATGCTCTCTCTCCCTCTCCCTCTCTCCCTCTCCCTCTCTCTCCCTCTCCCTCTCTCTCTCTCTCTCTCTCTCTCTCTCTCTCTCTCTCTCTCTCTCGTCCTCAGATGAGCCCTCCATCGTCGCTTCCAGTCATCCCGGTTCTCCATACTCGTTGAACTCAAGCCTTGAAGGGGTGAGTAATGGATAGGAAAACGTAATGTTGGGTGTTAATTGAGGTTATGTTAGTATTGTATCATAGTTGTTCTGAAAGAATGAGGTTATGTTAGTATTGTATCATAGTCGTTCTGAAAGAATGAGCTGGTTAGCTGTGTGTTGCAAATTGCTATATTACTATGGGATCTTGAAGTTTGAAGATTTCACAGCAGCAGATTAATTGTTTCCCTTAGGCTACACCAGAGGTCCCCAAACTTTTTAGCTGTGACCCAAAAGAGAAATGAGACATTCGACCCAAACTAGTTTAAATATCAGATCTACAAGCTCATATGGCGTTGCTTCAAGCTGTGTTGTGAGCTTATAGATCTAGTAATTCATAAAATGTCAATCATGAAAACGTAGGAAACTAATTAAGAACCCATAAAAAATAATTTGGTGTCCACAAATGGGTCCCGACCCTGTTTGGGAACCAGTGTTTAAGACCATGTATGCCTCAAATACATAGTCTTACTTATTGCATGCTATGCCATAGATATCTTACTGGTGTATGGTTGAAGCATAGGGGTTTGGGGATTGGTAGTGGCGGTATAGACATATGCTTTTAAACATTATCTGTTTATGGAATCATTGGGTGGTTAATTATGGGTGTGGGAATTCCCGTAGACCTTTTTCATATGGCGTCATAAGAACTGTGTTCCAAATATAAACAAATTATCTCAGCGGTTTGACTCATATGGATATGAAGAATCAACTGATGGCGTTAAAACGCTAATGTTACAGTCGCCAAATTACATAATGACTTTGCTGTTCTATAGTGGGTACTAACCAAGTACTGTAGAACATAGGGGTGTTTGTCCTAGGGTTAGGGTTAAAGGAGTCATCCAGACCAAAACACATATAGGGTTAAATCTGCCTTTTATCATACCCCTTCATACCTGCTCTAGTCGATTTTTTTCATAGCTGCCCCTGTTGCTAGATTTCGGCTGCCCCTGTTGCTAGATTTCGGCTGCCCCTGTTGCTAGATTTCGCAGGTTCTCTCATAACTAACACAGTGGATTGTCCTTAGGCTAGTGCGGTCATTTCTTTAGCTTCAAAGTTAGTATTTTTTTTATTGGATTGTGTTTACACAACGTCCTGAGATCAACCAAACCGCTGTTTTGACCTCACAGGCACCCTTACTTGTCAAACGGCTTCTGCTCTGCACCAGAGCAGGGAGAGGAGAGCCTAGAAAGGGAGGGAGGGAGGGGTCTGTGCTGTTTATGTTTGTGTGTTAATTTTACAAGTTGTCATTACAAACACATTCATGTCATTGTTGTCCCACACAAGCCATCACACTCTGCTAAACAGTTGTTAGGCTTTTGTGTTTGCCAAGTCCCAGAAAAGATGCCCTGTGATTGGCCAGTACAGTTACTTTGATTGGCACTTGCTCACCTCAACATTATTTATGAGATTGTAATGGCTTGTGTTGGATAACCAAGGCACGGATGCTGCTGGGGAAACTGGACAACAGGGGCAGTTCTACCTACCTAATAGACCCCATGGTCTTTTGGGGTCAATATAATTAAGAAAATTAGCCTAGACATGATTTATGGGGGAGTTTTTGAGCTTGTAGATCTACTATTTTCAAATTATATTTAAACATTTGAATACATGAAGTGGGACAATCTCTTTATTTTGAATTCCAGACTTTTACTTGTAACAGATTATTTCTATATTGCAGTATTGATACTTTTACTTAAGTAACATGTTTGCGTACTTTTTTCCACCACTGGTAATACAGTACCTCCCATAGGCAGCCTATGCATCTAAACAGTAGTTTTGCTATCTGATTGTATTAAACAACGTCAAATTCACCAATATTGTGGCTGTATGGAAAGCTTGAATTATGCTCTTTTTATCTGCAAAGTGTTTGTTGTTATGAGTTACTTTCAGTCAGGAAACTCTGTCTAGGCGATTATTGTTTCTAAGGGTTGGGGTTTGGAAGCGCTTGTTGTAAATCACTCTGCGGTCCTGTGTACCACCTGTATGAATGTCACATAATGCAGCTGGACGCTGTGTTATTGAAGACGAGCACTTCCAAAGTCCAACACTTAGGAAAAATAATCACCTGCACGGAACAAACAAGACAGAAAGTAGCTCATATGTCTACAGTGGATTTGGAACATACACTTTGCAATAACATATCTTACATAAAAAACGATGGCAAATTTACACATTTCTTCTAAATGTAGTAATTCTACAATATAAAAAAATGTGAATCACTGGAGTGGAAGATGAATCTAATGTCGGTGTTATGTGTGTCTCTGTTGCAGGTGACCTGCAGAGTGGACTGGACTTCAGGGAGGAGTCATCAGAAGATAGCTGGTAATAGAGTGTCTGTGACTCAGGAAGGGGAAAACCAAGAACCTTCCCTGAGAGCTGAAACGCATAACGGTGCCAACGCACGCTCTCACCCTGAGTAACGAGGCGTATGGTGCCAGGGACGTATAGGGGGCCCTACAACCTACGTGGCCCTACTTACCAGCTATCTTCAACCGAGAGGCGCAAGGCTCGGAAAGGTACGTACCTGGATTACACGCGGCGACTAATACTGTAAACTATATTTTGTATATCTTTTTTTTTTATGTTTAGTCTAGCAACACCAACCATTGACCGTTTAGTCTGGTTGGAAGGTATGAATTTTTCTAACCTACCTTTTTAGAATCCTTAAGGTGTCAAGTTAATGAATTTTGATGTTCCCAGATTATTATTGTCCCATGTGTTTTTTATAACCATATGTTGTGTCCGTCTTGGATTTTCGGCTGTGAAAACTAAAAACTTTAAATCAACATAGCTCCTGATCTATACATCCGACAGAAACCATTCACCCCATTTTATGTACGTCTTTGCAAGAATGATTGATATGAAGATTTGCCATGTTTAGTGCATTAAAACCCAAATAAACACAAAAAGTTAAAATTTACCTAAACTGGATCACAACTCCTCCCCCATGCACCCTATTGATAAACTTTTTCTAACATTTGCATTTTTACAATCTTTAAGATGTGTAGTAAACAAATGTTGATGTTTCCCACTTGAAATATTGACACATGTATGTTTATTCTGGCATAGTGTTTGCTATAGTGAATTTTTGCAAATGCAAAAAAACAGTAAAATCTACATAAGGTCTTAACTATACATTATTCTGAGACAAATGTCCAATTTGTCTGTTTCATGCTAAAATGCAGACAATTCAATAGGCAGAATTGGGCCAGGGGACATTTACCAATACAAATGGAGTTTATTTCATTTAATTGTTTTGTTAATATGAATGCTTTAGGTGCTTTATACACACATCCCTTCCCCAATTCAAAATATAGTGCCAGGTTTTAATTTGGCCTACAATCTTGGATATCTGCAAACAATATAAAATATACGTGACGTCTTAATTAAATGATATGCATAGACAAATTACCCTATCTTGTTTTATTTTGGCATGGGTTAGGGTTAGGGTCATGCCAAAATACCATTTCATGCCAATATTTGATTCTAGTCAAAGGTTGGAACCAATGGAACCACCTTGTCATGCTACCTTGTCTGGCAGGGGGGGGGGGGATGCCTAATGATTCAAAGATAGATAACATTTTGGCAAGGGATAAAATGCCATCACCAATTTCCAAATGGACCATTGAGCTTTCACCTCGATTTATGTGAATGGAAATGTGTGAAAGCCTCCCCTGTAAGGGGCGGCATAGCTCAGGGGTAGAGAAACTGGTATTAGAGCACGAAGGGTATAAATCCCGTAGGGTTCCCAGTTCGAATCCGGGCTCCCCCTGAGTTAATGTCGAAGGTCCTTGGGCAAGACTCTGAACCCCTAATTGCCTCCGGTGAGTAGGTTGGTGCCTTGCATGGCTTCCTCCGCCACCGGTGTATGAATGTGTGTGTGAATGGGTGAATGTAATGCACAATCTATGTAAAGCGCTTTGGATTAAAAGCGCTATATAAATGCACCATTTACCATTTACCTGTACAGACATACCACATTTAGGACAATCTCATGCAATGTTGGGTAAGAACCATGTTGTTTTTCGTATCCAGTACAAATATGTAAAAATGTTACATACATTAACTACCTTTCTGTCTGTATAGGGCTGAATGGGTAGGGAAGCCTGCCTGGGGAACCAGAGCCCCTGGTTGTCCCAGGTTTGATTCCAGGCAAGGGTAGCAATGCTGATGTGTGTGGAGGAAAATAGGTATCTATCTATATAGACCACTACACTCTCTCAACCCGACACCATTAAAAGCACATTTCTAAAGCACATTTAACATCACCAGTTCACCCATGTGCTGTACAGTAAAAAAAAAAGAAAAATATAAATAAAACATAACAATGCAATATAAATGGCATAGAATATCAACATAAGCAAAACATTAGCATCAGTAAAGGAAGATCATGGACTGCCAGGCTCAGCTAAAGACCAGGCAGGTCTTTAATAATATATGAAATATCAGTCGACTGGGCAGCTCTGATGTGTAGGGGCAAGCTGTTGCAGTGCCCCAAGCTGTCAACCACATTAGTGCATCTTTTGAGCCTGGGGCTCCCCAGGCTCTGTAACGGCATCAGAGCTGCCCAGTCGACTGACATTTCATTTTCAGTCTTTATTAAAGACCTGCCTGGTCTTTAGCTGAGACTGGCAGTCCATGATCTTCCTTTACTGATGCTAATGTTTAGCTTTTGTTTATTTTGGTATATTATACATTTGGTATTTTATGCTAATGTCTATTTATATTGCATTGTTATATTGTTTTTAACTGTACAGCACATGGGTGACCTGGTCATGTTAAATGTGCTTTAGAATGTGCTTTTAATTGTGTTGATTTGAGATGCAGTGCAGTGGTCTATATAGATGGATAGATATCTATTTTCCTCCACACACATCAGCATTGCTACCCTTTCCTGGAATCAAACCTGGGACAACCAGGGGCTCTGGTTCCCCAGGCGGGCTTCCCTACCCATTCAGCCCTATACAGACAGAAAGGTAGTTGATGTACGTAACATTTGTACATATTTGTACTGGATACAAGAAAAGACATGGTTCTTACCCAACACTGCATGAGATTGTCCTAAATTTGGCATGTCTGTACAGGGGAGGCTTTCACACATTTCCATTCACATAAATCGAGGTGAAAGCTCAATGGTCCATTTGGAAATTGGTGATGGCCTTTTATCCCTTGCCAAAATGTTATCTATCTTTGAATCATTAGGCATTTACCCACCCCCCCCCCTGCCAGACAAGGTAGCATGACGAGGTTGGTTCCATTGGAAACCTGAGTTTGTCTAGAATCAAATCTTGGCATGAAATGGTATTTTGGCATGACATGTCAAAATAAAACAAGATAGGGTAATTTTTCTATGCATATCATTTAATGAAGATGTCACGTATATTTGATATTGTTTGCAGATATCCAAGACTGTATCCACCTCTTTCCGCGGGAGTTTACTGGAGATTATTTGGGCCACACTTCTGGTTTAACAGCAGACATACAAGCTCACGTCGCGTCGCAGATGCAACCCGTTGTGAGCTTGTAAATCACACTCGGCTGCGGCGCCGGAAGCTCTGTACAACGTCTGCGCAATGCACTATGGGGCGTTGGAAAGCAGTGGATAGTTCAGGAGCTATGCTGATTTAAAGTTTTTAGTTTTCACAGCCGAAAATCCAGGATGGACACAACATATGGTTAAAAAAAACATATGGGACAATATTTGGATCTGGGAACATCAAAATTCATTAACTAGACACTCTAAGGATTCTAAAAATGTAGGTTAGAAAAATATATCTTTTGGGTGCATGGGAGACATACCTTCCTACCAGACTAATTGCCCATACATTGATTGACTGATTGAATACTTTACTAGAAGTTTGCATAGAAAAGGTAGTTTACAGTTCGCTGGTACAAGGTCAACTAAAAGGAGATCCTAGGAAAGCACTTGGTTTATTTACACTGGAAACCATTGAAGTATCTCATTTAACATTGAATGACAGATGGATAGAACACAGTACTATGCAGTACATATATTTATATATTCGATTTGTTCGCAAACGTCACATCTCTACCTGTCAGTAATGATTGTTTTATTTGTGTCTTCACAGAACAACTACACTACGTGGATTGGTCTGCAAGCATCATGGCCCGGGGCTTTGGTGGTCTCCGCCTAGAGTAGTTTTCTGTTTTCAGGTTGGATTGTCGACCAAGTTGGTAGTGTAGTAGTGTTAGTTTCTGTTTTCAGGTTTATATAGGACCAAGTCGGTAGTGTAGTTTCTGTTTTCAGGTGGACTCTACGACTGTTGGCAGTGTAGTCTTTTATTTTCAGTAGGGATGTCCGATATTGACTTTTTTACCGATAACGATAATATCCAACTCTTAATTCCGAAATTAACCGATACCGATATATGCTAATATAATATCTAGCAGTGATTCTCAACCATTTGAGTTTCAAGGACTCCCAGTTTGAAATGCATTGGGCTACTGACCCACATTTATATATTGCTGGGACCCCAATTTATATTATAAAATCATATTAAGATTGTACAAATGGAATGGGTCCATTTGGTTCCATTTGTACACTAAAAGTTACAGACCCCTAAGGGTCCATTTGGTTGCTAACTAACATTACCTGGGGACCCCCTGAGAGTCCCCAAACCCCACTTTAGGGTTTTGTCACACCCCTACCATACAGTAAGAACTCCTGTAAAAAAAAAAAAAAAAACTAACCGATATTTTCAGATTAATTTTTATGCTAATATCT
Source organism: Nannobrachium achirus (assembly GCF_963921795.1). Taxonomy (NCBI): domain Eukaryota; kingdom Metazoa; phylum Chordata; class Actinopteri; order Myctophiformes; family Myctophidae; genus Nannobrachium; species Nannobrachium achirus. The sequence continues at coordinate 53,061,530 of NC_137830.1, forward strand.
GCCGATAATATCGGCCCACCGAAAATATCAGACATCCCTAATTTTCAGGTTTATCTAGGCCTAGGACTATGTTGGTAGTGTAGTAGCGTTGTCTTCCGTTTTCGGGTTTATCTAGGGCTTAGTAGTGTAGTAGCGTCGTCTTTTGTTTTCAGGTTGACTACGACAGTTGGCAGTGCAGTTTTTGTTTTCAGGTGGACTCTACGACTGTTGGCAGTGTAGTTTTGGTTTTAAGGTTGAATCTAGGACTAAGTTGGTAGTTTAGCAGCGCAGTCTTCTGTTTTCAGGTGAACTCTATGACTAGTTGCTAGTGTAGTGCTGGTAGTCTCTCCACCGGCGGTCTGCCAAAGTCCTCGGGCCCAACTGGGAGTTTCTGGCAAGGTAAAAAGGGAGGTAGGGAAATCATGTGACAACAGGGGATGCGCCGTGTCCAGCCATGGACTCACCATGGGTGCCAGTATCGCGAGACTATCCGTTTCCTGTCTGGGAACCAAATATCGCGATACTTTGGAGACAAACTATTATTATTTAGTTATTATTATTATTTCATTATGCACTGTGCACATCAAAATGCAAGTGATTGTAAAAATACTTTTTATATATTTTCTATATTCCTGAACAGATTATATGACAAAGATCTCAGTCGTTCATAAATAGTGTTTCTTCCACGTTTGTTCATGAGCTGATCTAGCCGGCTCCATCATTCTGGCACCCATGGGAGCGTCATGGCAGCTCCCGGCGGTCACGTGGTTTCCATTCCTTATGTTTTAACTTCCTTGGTTTCTGTTAGGAAACAGCCTTTAGAGCTGTCACAATCACCATGTTCAACTTGAAGATTAATTGTCGCTCAGATAATTTGATTGCGTCATACTAACAGTGCTTGGGATGCTGACTGCAGGGCGTGATTGGCTAACCTTAACCCTAACCATGTGTGTGTGGTAGAGAGAATGTGCATCCACCAGTGTAGGGCCTGTGTAGTTCCGAAAATGTCCAGGTCCATAAGACCTGGACATTTTTGGTACCTACCAAAAGGTGACATTTTGGTTATTTAGCTGTGCAGCGTAAGATGGTGTGCAGGTCATATGTACACTGCATATTTTTAAAGATGTACAGTAGATATGAATATGATTCAATTTGTTTGCTGTGTTTACTCTAATTATCTTATTTACTTAAGTACTTTCTATGTTTTTTGGCATATTTATAGGATTTGATTTGACTTATTCGTTTGCTGTGTCTATTTAGTTTGGAGGCCATAGAAGGCCCTTAAAGGACCAGTTCACCTCTGGGACAACCAGATCTTATTTTATTGTGATGCATTTTGCATCACACATCACTGATGCAAAATGCATCACTAGTACATGCTGAAATACTAAAATATCTCCAAACACAAAAAATAACTCTGGATTGTTTTGGTTGTGTCCCAAACAACAATAAAATAAGATCTGGTTGTCCCAGAGGTGAACTGGGCCTTTAAGCCTCACCCCACAAGGGTTAATATTTGCCTAGAACCTGTGGTACATGTACTTGAGCCCCATCTGGTGGTTGGATTGATTGATTGATGAATTTAATAGAGGTTTGCATAGGAAAAGGTACAGTTTGTTGGTACAAGGTCAAGGGAATCACTGCACTAGACAGTTTTGGAAGGGCCCATTTTGTTTTATTCCTTCACTTGTTCAACAACTTGGTATTAAAGAGCATAAAATATTGTGTATATGTCTTCCTTATTAGGAGTATAAGGACTTGTTGAGTGTCAAATTACATGACAACGCATTTCAGGTGTGTTTAGGGAGTAAAGCAAAAGTAATGTGACTAGTAGTGTAACTAGTTTCTTTCTACAGGGAGTAATTAAGTAATCTAAGGAATTATTTATTTTTCAAAAGTAACGTGTGTTGTGTAGTGTATTACTTTTTTTTTTTTAGTAACTTACCCCAACTCTGATAACTACTGTTGGGATATGCATTTAGGAAGGCCCGTTTTGAAGACGAGAGGCTTTGCAGTACGGTAGTTCTGTGTTCCCATGATTTAAGTGGTTCAGTGCATGTCAGGGACTGGTGCTTTTAATTTTCCTGGTTTTGGTCGGCTCTCTGTGGTCAGTCGTTTGTACTTCCTGTCGACATGGTTCATTGTGCGGAGAAGAACATGTGTTCTTTGTCCAGAAATGTTTAGCCTCATTAAGCTTTCTGTGCAAAATGTGAATGTGCTTCCATTGCTTCTCCCTTGTGGCTCTTCACCTGAACTGGCACGGTGGAAAAGAGGAGGTTTTACCACCTGCCTCAATATGACCACAAGTATGTGGTGAGATGACAGCATTGTTTCCAAGTGATTTCTGTTGTCTGTTCTGTTTGTTGAATATTGGAGTTACCGGGATGATTCTGTTTGCATACATCACATGTTCAATGTATTTTGCAGTCTAAGCTTAAGTGCAGAACCCCCTTTCCTTTAAAGAGGTGGTGCCATAGTTTTGTAATTGTTCTGGTTTTCATGTGTCTAGTAGGTTGACAGTATTTCATTAGACACCCTGGTGTGGTTGTTATGAGCAATTATGTATTCTCTTGCATTTTGGATTTCTTTCTTGAGGCTGCCACCTTGTGGGTCATAAGTCCAGGTCCATAAAACCTGGACATTTGATAGGTGACATTTTTGGTACCTACCAAAAGGTGACATTTTGGTTATTTAGCTGTGCAGCGTAAGATGGTGTGCAGGTCATATGTACACTGCATGTTTTTAAAGATGTAAAGTAGATATGAATATGATTTATGATGATTATCTTATTTTCTTAAAGGGGGCGTGACACCGGCCGAAATTTAACATTATGATACAGTAAGTCACGTGGTGTTTCTTCAAACGGTCTGAAAAGGAGGCGGGGCCGTATCAGTTAGTAGTGAATGTATACTTTGTCCGTCGTGCGGTGCCGCGCAATGTATACTTCGTCCGTTGTGCGGTGCCTCGCACAACGTGATGTTGTTGTTGGCGTGTAGCAGCGCCGCACCGCAAGGCTATTTTGGAGAGCTATTGTGTGTGTGTGTGTACACACACACATGCTACACACACAGAGTGTATGAGCCACGGACCTCAGTCCTCCGAGACAGCAGGACATATGTCTGCTAAAAGGGCTCAAAGCTGCCGAGGAGAAGGAGATCGCTGGACGCTCGTTCTAAGCTGTCCCGGCCAGGTCCTCCAGTCAGGTTTAGCGGAAGACACAGCAGGGTATGGCCGACAAAACCGTCCCTTAGACGGGGAGAACTGAGAAGCGTGTTGACCCTCGTAACGAATCTCTGACACCTTTTTTGAAGAAGACATGTACTTTTTTATCATTCTATAGCGAATGGTGTGTAATTTTTACCCCTAGAACTGATAGTTTTAAAGTTGGTTTAGAAAGTCGGAAACATGCCTCGGACAGCTTTTTTTGGGGCAGTTTCAAAAGATAATGATATGGATACTCGACTCCGCGAGTCTCCGCCCCTCCCCCATATTGGCCCAATCAAATTAATGTATTGCCGTTACTGTACAGAAAGTACTACTTTCAGTACAGTAACTACAATAAATTAATTTGATTGGGTAATTTAACATGGGGGTACATGACATCATTAAAAAAATTGGCTAATTTGATAGCCATAATTAGCTGTTTTGGCCATGTCATGCCCACTTTAAGTACTTTCTATGTTTTTTGGTCTTGCATATTTATAGGATTTGATTTGACTTATTCGTTTGTTGTGTCTATTTAGTTTGGAGGCCCTAGTAGGCCCTTAAAGGACCAGTTCACCTCTGGGACAACCAGATGTTATTTTATTGTTTGGGACACGATCAACACAATCCTGAGTTATTTTTTTGTGTTCAATCTGTGTTTTGAGATATTTTAGTATTTCAGCATATATTAGTGATGCATTTTGAATAATATGATGCAAAACACATCACTGATGATTTAAAATGCATCACTAGTACATGCTGAAATACTAAAATATCTCAAAACAAAGATTGAACACAAAAGAATAACTTAGGATTGTGTTGATTGTGTCCCAAACAACAATAACATAACATCTGGTTGTCCCAGAGGTGAACTGGGCCTTTAAGTTTCACCCATAAGCGTTAATATTTGCCTTGCCCCACAAGCTTTAATATTTGCCTAGAACCTTTGGTACATGTACTTGAGCCCCATCTGGTGGTTGGATTGATTGATGAATTTAATAGAAGTTTGCATAGGAAAAGGTACAGTTTCATGACAGTACAGTTTGTTGGTACAAGGTCAAGGGAATCACTGCACTAGAAAGATTTGGAAGGGCCAATTTTGTTGTGCATCCACCAGTTTGTAGGGCCTGTGTAGTTCCGAAAATGTCCAGGGCTGTGTCCGAAATGCGGAACACGTTCCCTACTCCCTAACCCTAAATGAGGGATCCAGATGTAGTGTACTACAGTAGTGAACAAATCAGCGCATTTCGGACACTACCCCGTCGCCATCTGGTTGCGTCATCGCTGTCGCACAGTTAAAACACTCTAGCGCTGGCTTTTGGAGCAATAAATAATGCGTGATTCCTAAACCCACCTACACCCGATCTACAAGCTCTCAACAGGGGGCGAAGCGACACGTTGTGAGCTTGTACATCAACTCCCCAATGTGGATTGGAAATAACATACCAACATGTTGCGTTGTTATTATGAGAAATAGGCCAAATATAATTATGTTTTTATTCATCACAATTCAATAAAATAATGTTAAAAAATGTATAGGCCTATATATATTTTTTAAATTGTATTCATTCATTGGTGAATCAATGAATGAATAATGTTTATGCCACATTCATTTGTCTCACATGCAGACATACACCCATGTTTGTGATAAAATAGGTTATTCTTGCTAATTTAAATAACATTATTTTATCATGATTATTATCAGCTGTGGAAGGTTGGGAAGAAAAGATCGAAAAACAAAAGCCTCCAGCGTCTATTCTCGTATGTTCTCTTCATAAACAACTTTAGAGCTGTTTTCATCATTAAATGATGAAAAGCAAATTTTGTTCTCTGGTGACAATGCTGTGGACAGTTGTTTTCTTTAGCCGGTGGTTCTGCTACGAGCGGTTCTGTTGCGTTTGCTCAGCAACAGGTGGCTACGCCTCCTGCCATGCAGAGACGCAGAGACGAACCTGCAGTGTGCGTGTGCGCGTGCACACCGCATGTGCGTGCTCAAAGCGCGAGACAGCGGCCGTAGCGCAGTGCATTGTGGGGCGGCAGGGCTTGAATAGCGCTTGAATAGTGACCATCGAATCCTCACTACAAATCCAAATGCATTGTGGGATACTTCAGTACACTATATTAGGGTACAAAAATGCTCACTATACATTCGGACACTAGTTCAAAATGGCGGAGCCCCATTTTAGTACACTACATTAGTGAATAGGGTGGATTTCGGACACAGCCCAGGTCCATAAGACCTAGACGTTTGAAAGGTGACATTTTTGGTACCTACCAAAAGGTGACATTTTGGTTATTTAGCTGTGCAGCGTAAGATGGTGTGCAGGTCATATGTACACTGCATGTTTTTAAAGATGTACAGTAGATATGAATATGATTTAATTTGTTTGCTGTGTTTACTCTAATTATCTTATTTACTTAAGTCATTTCTGTTTTTTGGTCTTGCATATTTATAGGATTTGATTTGACTTATTCGTTTGCTGTGTCTAATTAGTTTGGAGGCCCTTAAAGGACCAGTTCACCTCTGGGACAACCAGATCTTATTTTATTATTGTTTGGGACATGGTCAACACAACCCTGAGTTATTTTTTGTGTTCAATCTTTGTTTTGACTTATTTTAGTATTTCAGCATGTACTAGTGATGCATTTTGCATCATATGATGCAAAACACATCACTGATGATGCTAAATGCATCACTAGGTACATGCTGAAATACTAAAATATCTCCAAACACAGATTAACCACCAAAAATAACCCAGTATTGTGTTTATTGTGTCCCAAACAACAATAAAATAAAATCTGATTGTCCCAGAGGTGAACTGGGCCTTTAAGCCTCACCCCACAAGGGGTAATATTTGCCTAGAACCTGTGGTACATGTACTTGAGCCCCATGTGGTGGTTGGATTGATGAATTTAATAGAAGTTTGCATAGGAAAAGGTATTTTAGGGAGTAACGCAAAAGTAATGTGACTAGTCGTGTAACTGGTTTCTTTCTACAGGGAGTAATCATGTAATCTAAGGCATTATTTATTTTTCAAAAGTAATTTGTGTTGTGTAGTGTGTTACTTATTTTTTTAGTAACTTACCCCAACTCTCATAACCACTGTTGGGATATGCATGTAGTAAGGTCAGTTTTGAAGTCGAGAGGCATTGCAGTACGGTAGTTCTGTGTTCCCATGATTTAAGTGGTTCAGTGCATGTCAGGGACTGGTGCTTTTAAAAGGATCCCTGGCTAATACGACAAATATGCCTTAATACATTATAATTGTCATCTATAACGACAATGTGAAAAATTAAAAACACCTTAAATATTCTAATTATCTTAGAAATAGCTAATCTTTCATTCAATAGGGGAAATACCTGTCGCAAGTTGTGATCTATCCCTATGGAATGTATGGCATGCATGTGCAAAAAACATATTTGAAATATTGATTTGATGCTCATATTAACCATAGGAAGTATTATGTTTGTTTTTTTATTTGCACATGCATGCCATAAATTCCATGGGGATAGATCACACATGACATTTATGACATCATCAACTTGCGACGGGCATTTCCCGTGTTGAGTGAAAGATTAGCTATTTCTAGCAGAAATAACATATTTAAGGTGTTTTTAATTTTACATTGTAGTTATAGAGGACAATTATAATGTATTAAGGCGTATGTGTCGTATTAGCCAGGGATCCCTTTAAGTTTCCTGGTTTTGGTCGGCTCTCTGTGTTCAGTCGTTTGTACTTCCTTTCGACATGGTTCATTGTGCGGAGAAGAACATGTGTTCTTTGTCCAGAAATGTTTAGCCTCATTAAGCTTTCTGTGCAAAATGTGAATGTGCTTCCATTGCTTCTCCCTTGTGGCTCTTCACCTGAACTGGCACGGTGGAAAAGAGGAGGTTTTATCACCTGCCTCAATATGACCACAAGTATGTGGTGAGATGACAGCATTGTTTCCAAGTGATTTCTGTTGTCTGTTCTGTTTGTTCAATATTGGAGTATACCGGGATGATTCTGTTTGCATACATCACATGTTAAATGTATTTTGCAGTCTAAGCTTAAGTGCAGACCCCCCTTTCCTTTAAAGAGGTGGTGCCATAGTTTTGTAATCTTTCTGGTTTTCATGTGTCTAGTAGGTTGACAGTATTTCATTAGACACCCTGGTGTGGTTGTTATGAACAATTATGTATTCTCTTGCATTTTGGATTTCTTTCTTGAGGCTGCCACCTTGTGGGTCATAAGTCCAGGTCCATAAGACATGGACATTTGAAAGGTGACATTTTTGGTACCTACCAAAAGGTGACATTTTGGTTATTTAGCTGTGCAGCGTAAGATGGTGTGCAGTTCATATGTACACTGCATGTTTTTAAAGATGTACAGTAGATATGAATATGATTTAATTTGTTTGCTGTGTTTACTCTAATTATCTTATTTACTTAAGTACTTTCTATGTTTTTTGGTCTTGCATATTTATAGGATTTGACTAATTTGTTTAAATGCGTCTATTTAGTTTGGAGGCCCTATTGATTGATTGATTGAAGAATTTATTAGAAGTTTGCAATAGAAAAAAGTACAGTTTCATGACAGTACAAATCACTGGTACAAGGTCAACTAAAAGGAGATCCTAGAAAGCCGAGGCTTATTTCCACAGGAACCACACTTTAAGTATCTCATATAACATTGAAAGACAGACGGATAGAACATAGTACTTTATCTAGGATAATATCAGTTTCAAAAGCATAACATCAAATACAAAAGGCAGAATACAAAGAAAAAGGGGGGGGGGAGCATGGGGGCTTAGTCTATTTACAAGTCACGGGTAGCTGCTGTCTGAAGGTGACTTTTCATACCAATTTTGAAGGAGGCTAGGGATTTGCTCTCCTTTAGGGCTTGTGGAAGGGCGTTCCACATGTTGATGGTATAGCAGGAGAACGAGTTAGCGCCTTGTTTAGTGTTAAATCTACGCTGATGATGATTAGTGGAGCTGCCTCTGGTGTTATGATCGTGAACATCCTTGACCTTTAAGAAGTAGTTTGTCAGGTACATGGGAATCTTGGAGGTGTAGTGTATCTTGTACACCAGGCCCATTGCAAGATGCTGTACTCTGTCAGCTACTTTGAGCCACCCCACGCTTTCGTGGTGGTGCTCGGTAAGGTGGGTCAGAGGAGGGAGACCAAGCACAACCCTAATTAGTTTGTTTTGGGCTGTTTGGAGCTTTAGCTTTAAGGCAGGTGGGGCGTCGCGATACCAGACAAGGACTCCGTAATCAATGAGGGGCCCAATAAGAGCACCTCCTAGTGTCTTTCGGGATTTAATATTGATCAGTGGGGCAACTCTTTGCAAGAAGCGAATTCGTTGATTGACTTTATTGATTACCTTGGTGGTCATTTTTTCACTGGATAGGTTAGCCTCCAGGATGCAACCCAGGTAGCAGATGTGGTTTTTTCTTTCTATCACAGTGTCACCTACTTTAATTGTGAAGTTCTCAACTAGGCTAAGTTTCTGACTAGATCCAAAGAGGATACATTCAGTTTTGCCTAGGTGAATTGAGAGTCTGTTGTCATTGAGCCAGGTGCAGATCTTGTTAAGTTCACAGTTAAGGGCCTTTTCAACCTGCAAAATGTCTCTGCCTGAGACTAGGAGAGCCGAGTCATCCGCGAACAGAAACAGATTGCAGTCACAAGCAGATGACATGTCGTTTACGTATATTAAGAACAACAGTGGTCCTAGTATACTCCCTTGAGGTACTCCACAGTTTACTGGGAGGGGGGGGGACAGGGTTCCGTTGACTTCCACCATCTGTTCCCTCCCCACCAAGTAAGAGTGCATCCATCTCACTGCTGTGCTATCAAGACCAATAGCTTTGAGTTTTTCAATCAGAATAGAATGATCGACGGTGTCAAATGCCTTCTGGAGGTCCAGCATGACCATGCCGCAATATTTGCCATCGTGAATTTCACGTTTGATGTAATCATTCAAATAGATGAGGCATGTATCTGTGGAATGGGACTCTCTGAAGCCAGACTGGAACTCGTAGATCAGTTTATTCTCTTCAAGATATTTAGCCACCTGTTCATAGACAATTTTTTCCATTACCTTAGAGATGGAACTAAGGATTGAGATTGGCCTGTAGTTGCCAGGGTCAAGTTTACTGCCTTTTTTGTGCAGGGGGGTTACCTTGGCTAATTTGAAGTCCTGGGGGACATAACCCTGCTTGATAGATAGATTAATAATATGGGTAATGATTGGGGCAATGGTGGCAGCTGAGTATGAGAAATTTGGGGGCAATTTTATCATGGCCAGCGGCCTTGAATTGAGGTAGGGTGCGCAGTTTTTTAAACACTTCATCAGTTGACACCGTGGCAAGTTTAAAGTTGTCTTTGCATACCCCAAGGTTCCTGTAGAATTTCAAGATGTGACTAACACCAAACAGCCTAGATGGAGCGGGCAGTTTATTGACCAGATTTTTGGCCATGGAGGTGAAGTAGATGTTGAGATTTTTGGCTACATCAAGACTATCAGTGAGGAGGGTTATGGGAGTTTGGATGGATATGTTGCTGGCTATGGATCTAAGTTTAGCACCACAGCCTTGCTGGGTTTTAAATAGCTTCCATAGGTCTCGTGGTTTGTGGATGTTTTCCTCAACTTTCTCATCCAAGTAGTTTTTTTTGGCAGAAAGGAAGGACCAGTTCACCTCTGGGACAACCAGATGTTATTTTATTGTTTGGGAAACTATTAACACAATCCTGAGTTATTTTTTGTGTTCAATCTGTGTTTTGACTTATTTTAGTATTTCAGCAAAAAAAACATCACTGATGTTCACTAGTACATGCTGAAATACTAAATGTTCACTAGTACATGCTGAAATACTAAAATATCTCCAAACACAGATTAAACACAAAAATAACTCAGGATTGTGTTGATCGTGTCCCAAACAACAATAAAATAACATCTAGTTGTCCCAGAGAAGAACCGGGCCTTTAAGCCTCACCCCACAAGGGTTAATATTTGCCTAGAACCTGTGGTACATTTACTTGAGCCCCATCTGGTGGTTGGATTGCTTGATTGATTGATTGATACATTTAATAGAAGTTTGCATATGAAAAGGTATTGTAGGGAGTAACGCAAAAGTAATGTGACTAGTAGTGTAACTAGTTTCTTTCTACAGGGAGTAATCAAGTAATCCAAGGCATTATTTATTTTTCAAAAGTAATGTGTGTTGTGTAGTTTATTACTTTTTTTGAGTAACTTAACCCAACTCTGATAACCACTGTTGGGATATGCATGTAGGAAGGCCAGTTTTGAAGTCAAGAGGCATTGCAGTATGGTAGTTCTGTGTTCCCATGATTTAAGTGGTTCAGTGCATGTCAGGGACTGGTGCTTTTCTAAGCATCCCTGGCTAATACGACAAATATGCCTTAATACATTATAATTGTCATCTATAACTACAATGTGAAAAATTAAAAACATCTTAAATATTTTATTTATCCTAGAAATAGCTAATCTTTCACTCAATAGGAGAAATACCTGTCGCAAGTTGATGTCATGTGTGATCTATCCCTATGGAATGTATGGCATGCATGTGCAAAAAACATATTTGAAATATTGATTTGATGCTCATATTAACCATGGGAAGTATTATGTTTGTTTTTATTTGCACATGCATGCCATAAATTCCATAGGGATAGATCACACATGACATTTATGAAATCATCAACTTGCGACGGGCATTTCCCCTGTTGAGTGAAAGATTAGCTATTTCTAGCAGAAATAACATATTTAAGGTGTTTTTAATTTTACATTGTAGTTATAGAGGACAATTATAATGTATTAAGGCGTATGTGTCGTATTAGCCAGGGATCCCTTTAAGTTTCCTGGTTTTGGTCGGCTCTCTGTGTTCAGTCGTTTGTACTTCCTTTCGACATGGTTCATTGTGCGGAGAAGAACATGTGTTCTTTGTCCAGAAATGTTTAGCCTCATTAAGCTTTCTGTGCAAAATGTGAATGTGCTTCCATTGCTTCTCCCTTGTGGCTCTTCACCTGATCTGACACGGTGGAAAAGAGGAGGTTTTATCACCTGCCTCAATATGACCACAAGTATGTGGTGAGATGACAGCATTGTTTCCAAGTGATTTCTGTTGTCTGTCCTGTTTGTTCAATATTGGAGTATACCGGGATGATTCTGTTTGCATACATCACATGTTAAATGTATTTTGCAGTCTAAGCTTAAGTGCAGACCCCCCTTTCCTTTAAAGAGGTGGTGCCATAGTTTTGTAATCTTTCTGGTTTTCATGTGTCTAGTAGGTTGACAGTATTTCATTAGACACCCTGGTGTGGTTGTTATGAACAATTATGTATTCTCTTGCATTTTGGATTTCTTTCTTGAGGCTGCCACCTTGTGGGTCATAAGTCCAGGTCCATAAGACCTGGACATTTGATAGGTGACATTTTTGGTACCTACCAAAAGGTGACATTTTGGTTATTTAGCTGTGCAGCGTAAGATGTTGTGCAGGTCATATGAACACTGCATGTTTTTAAAGATGTACAGTAGATATGAATATGATTTAATTTGTTTGCTGTGTTTACTCTAATTATCTTATTTACTTAAGTACTTTCTATGTTTTTTGGTCTTGCATATTTATAGGCTTTGACTTATTCGTTTGCTGTGTGTATTTAGTTTGGAGGCCCCAGTAGGCCCTTAAAGGACCAGTTCACCTCTGGGACAACCAGATCTTATTTTATTGTTTGGGACACAGATCAACACAATCCTAAGTTATTTTTTGTGTTCAATCTGTGTTTGGAGATATGTTAGTATTTCAACATGTACTAGTGATGCATTTTGCATGCAAAATGCATCAATAGTACATGCTGAAATACTAAAATATCTCCAAACAGAGATTGAACACAAAAAATAACTCGGGATTGTGTTGATCGTGTCCCAAACAACAATAAAATAACATCTGGTTGTCCCAGAAGTGAACTGGGCCTTTAAGCCTCACCCCACAAGGGTTAATATTTGCCTAGAACCTGTGGTACATGTACTTGAGCCCCATCTGGTGGTTGGATTGATTGATGAATTTAATATAGGTTTGCATAGGAAAAGGTACAGTTTGTTGGTACAAGGTCAAGGGAATCACTGCACTAGACAGTTTTGGAAGGGCCCATTTTGTTTTATTCCTTCACTTGTTCAACAACTTGGTATTAAAGAGCATAAAATATTGTGTATATGTCTTCCTTATTAGGATTATAAGGATTTGTTGAGTGTCAAATTACATGACAACGCATTTCAGGTGTTTTTAGGGAGTAAAGCAAAAGTAATGTGACTAGTAGAGTAACTAGTTTCTTTCTACAGGGAGTAATTAAGTAATCTAAGGAATTTATTTTTCAAAAGTAACGTGTGTTGTGTAGTGTATTCCTTTTTTTTTTTGTTGAGTAACTTACCCCAACTCTGATAACCACTGTTGGGATATGCATTTAGGAAGGCCCGTTTTGAAGACGAGAGGCATTGCAGCACTGTAGTTCTGTGTTCCCATGATTTAAGTGGTTCAGTGCATGTCAGGGACTGGTGCTTTTAAGTTTCCTGGTTTTGGTCGGCTCTCTGTGGTCAGTCGTTTGTACTTCCTGTCGACATGGTTCATTGTGCGGAGAAGAACATGTGTTCTTTGTCCAGAAATGTTTAGCCTCATTAAGCTTTCTGTGCAAAATGTGAATGTGCTTCCATTGCTTCTCCCTTGTGGCTCTTCACCTGATCTGGCACGGTGGAAAAGAGGAGGTTTTATCACCTGCCTCAATATGACCACAAGTATGTGTTGAGATGACGGCATTGTTTCCAAGTGATTTCTGTTGTCTGTTCTGTTTGTTGAATATTGGAGTTACCGGGATGATTCTGTTTGCATACATCACATGTTCAATGTAGTTTGCTGTCTAAGCTTAAGTGCATAACCCCCTTTCCTTTAAAGAGGTGGTGCCATAGTTTTGTAATTTTTCTGTTTTTCATGTGTCTAGTAGGTTGACAGTATTTCATTAGACACCCTGGTGTGGTTGTTATGAGCAATTATGTATTCTCTTGCATTTTGGATTGCATAGGAAAAGGTACAGTTTCATGACAGTACAGTTTGTTGGTACAAGGTCAAGGGAATCACTGCACTAGACAGATTTGGAAGGGCCCATTTTGTTGTGCATCCACCAGTTTGTAGGGCCTGTGTAGTTCCGAAAATGTCCTGGTCCATAAGACATGGACATTTGAAAGGTGACATTTTTGGTACCTACCAAAAGGTGACATTTTGGTTATTTAGCTGTGCAGCGTAAGATGGTGTGCAGGTCTTATGTACACTGCATGTTTTTAAAGATGTACAGTAGATATGAATATGATTTAATTTGTTTGCCGTGTTTACTCTAATTATCTTATTTACTTAAGTACTTAGTTTTTTGGTCTTGCATATTTATAGGATTTGATTTGACTCATTCGTTTGCTGTGTCTATTTAGTTTGGAGGCCCTTAAAGGACCAGTTCACCTCTGGGACAACCGGATCTTATTTTATTATTGTTTGGGACACGATCAACACAATCCTGAGTACTTTTTTTGTGTTCAATCTTTGTTTTGACTTATTTTAGTATTTCAGCATGTACTAGTGATGCATTTTGCATCATATGATGCAAAACACAACACTGATGATGCAAAATGCATCACTAGTACATGCTGAAAAACTTAAATATCTCCAAACACAAATTGAACACAAAAAATAACTCTGGATTGTGTTGATCGTGTCCCAAACAATAAAATAAGATCTGGTTGTCCCAGAGGTGAACTGGGCCTTTAAGCCTCACCCCACAAGGGTTAATATTTGCCTAGAACCTGTGGTACATTTACTTGATCCCCATCTGGTGGTTGGATTGCTTGATTGATAAATTTAATAGAAGTTTGCATATGAAAAGGTATTTTAGGGAGTAATGCAAAAGTAATGTGACTAGTAGTGTAACTAGTTTCTTTCTACAGGGAGTAATCAAGTAATCCAAGGCATTATTTATTTTTCAAAAGTAATGTGTGTTGTGTAGTGTATTACTTTTTTTTGAGTAACTTAACCCAACTCTGATAACCACTGTTGGGATATGCATGTAGGAAGGCCAGTTTTGAAGTCAAGAGGCATTGCAGTACGGTAGTTCTGTGTTCCCATGATTTAAGTGGTTCAGTGCATGTCAGGGACTGGTGCTTTTCTAAGCATCCCTGGCTAATACGACAAATATGCCATAATACATTATAATTGTCATCTATAACTACAATGTGAAAAATTAAAAACACCTTAAATATTGTATTTATCCTAGAAATAGCTAATCTTTCACTCAATAGGAGAAATACCTGTCGCAAGTTGATGTCATGTGTGATCTATCCCTATGGAATGTATGGCATGCATGTACAAAAAACATATTTGAAATATTGATTTGATGCTCATATTAACCATAGGAAGTATTATGTTTGTTTTTATTTGCACATGCATGCCATACATTCCATAGGGATAGATCACACATGACATTTATGACATCATCAACTTGCGACGGGCATTTCCCCTGAGTGAAAGATTAGCTATTTCTAGCAGAAATAACATATTTAAGGTGTTTTTAATTTTACATTGTAGTTATAGAGGACAATTATAATGTATTAAGGCGTATGTGTCGTATTAGCCAATGATCCCTTTAAGTTTCCTGGTTTTGGTCGGCTCTATGTGTTCAGTCGTTTGTACTTCCTTTCGACATGGTTCATTGTGCGGAGAAGAACATGTGTTCTTTGTCCAGAAATGTTTAGCCTCATTAAGCTTTCTGTGCAAAATGTGAATGTGCTTCCATTGCTTCTCCCTTGTGGCTTTTCACCTGAACTGGCACGGTGGAAAAGAGGAGGTTTTATCACCTGCCTCAATATGACCACAAGTATGTGGTGAGATGACAGCATTGTTTCCAAGTGATTTCTGTTGTCTGTTCTGTTTGTTCAATATTGGAGTATACCGGGATGATTCTGTTTGCATACATCACATGTTAAATGTATTTTGCAGTCTAAGCTTAAGTGCAGACCCCCCTTTCCTTTAAAGAGGTGGTGCCATAGTTTTGTAATCTTTCTGGTTTCCATGTGTCTAGTAGGTTGACAGTATTTCATTAGACACCCTGGTGTGGTTGTTATGAACAATTATGTATTCTCTTGCATTTTGGATTTCTTTCTTGAGGCTGCCACCTTGTGGGTCATAAGTCCAGGTCCATAGGACCTGGACATTTGATAGGTGACATTTTTGGTACCTACCAAAAGGTGACATTTTGGTTATTTAGCTGTGCAGCGTAAGATGGTGTGCAGGTCATATGAACACTGCATGTTTTTAAAGATGTACAGTAGATATGAATATGATTTAATTTGTTTGCTGTGTTTACTCTAATTATCTTATTTACTTAAGTACTTTCTATGTTTTTTGGTCTTGCATATTTATAGGATTTGACTTATTCGTTTGCTGTGTGTATTTAGTTTGGAGGCCCCAGTAGGCCCTTAAAGGACCAGTTCACCTCTGGGACAACCAGATCTTATTTTATTGTTGTTTGGGACACAGATCAACACAATCCTGAGTTATTTTTTGTGTTCAATCTGTGTTTGGAGATATTTTAGTATTTCAACATGTACTAGTGATGCATTTTGCATCAGATGCATATGATGCAAAATGCATCACTAGTACATGCTGAAATACTAAAATATCTCCAAACAGAGATTGAACACAAAAAATAACTCGGGATTGTGTTGATCGTGTCCCAAACAACAATAAAATAACATCTGGTTGTCCCAGAAGTGAACTGGGTCTTTAAGCCTCACCCCACAAGGGTTAATATTTGCCTAGAACCTGTGGTACATGTACTTGAGCCCCATCTGGTGGTTGGATTGATTGATTACAAGGGAATCACTGCACTAGACAGATTTGGAAGGGCCCATTTTGTTGTGCATCCTCCAGTTCGTAGCGCCTGTGTAGTTCCGAAAATGTCCAGGTCCATAAGACATGGACATTTGAAAGGTGACATTTTTGGTACCTACCAAAAGGTGACATTTTGGTTATTTAGCTGTGCAGCGTAAGATGGTGTGCAGTTCATATGTACACTGCATGTTTTTAAAGATGTACAGTAGATATGAATATGATTTAATTTATTTGCTGTTTACTCTAATTATCTTATTTACTTAAGTACTTTCTATGTTTTTTGGTCTTGCATATTTATAGGATTTGATTTGACTCATTTGTTTAAATGTGTCTATTTAGTTTGGAGGCCCTAGTAGGCCCTTAAAGGACCAGTTCACCTCTGGGACAACCAGATGTTATTTTATTGTTTGGGAAACTATTAACACAATCCTGAGTTATTTTTTGTGTTCAATCTGTGTTTTGACTTATTTTAGTATTTCAGGATGTACTAATGATGCATTTTGCATTATATGATGCAAAAAAAAACATCACTGATGTTCACTAGTACATGCTGAAATACTAAATGTTCACTAGTACATGCTGAAATACTAAAATATCTCCAAACACAGATTAAACACAAAAATAACTCAGGATTGTGTTGATCGTGTCCCAAACAACAATAAAAAAACATCTAGTTGTCCCAGAGAAGAACCGGGCCTTTAAGCCTCACCCCACAAGGGTTAATATTTGCCTAGAACCTGTGGTACATTTACTTGAGCCCCATCTGGTGGTTGGATTGCTTGATTGATTGATACATTTAATAGAAGTTTGCATATGAAAAGGTATTTTAGGGAGTAACGCAAAAGTAATGTGACTAGTAGTGTAACTAGTTTCTTTCTACAGGGAGTAATCAAGTAATCCAAGGCATTATTTATTTTTCAAAAGTAATTTGTGTTGTGTAGTTTATTACTTTTTTTGAGTAACTTAACCCAACTCTGATAACCACTGTTGGGATATGCATGTAGGAAGGCCAGTTTTGAAGTCAAGAGGCATTACAGTACGGTAGTTATGTGTTCCCATGATTTAAGTGGTTCAGTGCATGTCAGGGACTGGTGCTTTTCTAAGCATCCCTGGCTAATACGACAAATATGCCTTAATACATTATAATTGTCATCTATAACTACAATGTGAAAAATTTAAAACATCTTAAATATTTTATTTATCCTAGAAATAGCTAATCTTTCACTCAATAGGAGAAATACCTGTCGCAAGTTGATGTCATGTGTGATCTATCCCTATGGAATGTATGGCATGCATGTGCAAAAAACATATTTGAAATATTGATTTGATGCTCATATTAACCATAGGAAGTATTATGTTTGTTTTTATTTGCACATGCATGCCATAAATTCCATAGGGATAGATCACACATGACATTTATGACATCATGAACTTGCGACGGGCATTTCCCCTGTTGAGTGAAAGATTAGCTATTTCTAGCAGAAATAACATATTTAAGGTGTTTTTAATTTTACATTGTAGTTATAGAGGACAATTATAATGTATTAAGGCGTATGTGTCGTATTAGCCAGGGATCCCTTTAAGTTTCCTGGTTTTGGTCGGCTCTCTGTGTTCAGTCGTTTGTACTTCCTTTCGACATGGTTCATTGTGCGGAGAAGAACATGTGTTCTTTGTCCAGAAATGTTTAGCCTCATTAAGCTTTCTGTGCAAAATGTGAATGTGCTTCCATTGCTTCTCCCTTGTGGCTCTTCACCTGAACTGGCACGGTGGAAAAGAGGAGCTTTTATCACCTGCCTCAATATGACCACAAGTATGTGGTGAGATGACAGCATTGTTTCCAAGTGATTTCTGTTGTCTGTTCTGTTTGTTCAATATTGGAGTATACCGGGATGATTCTGTTTGCATACATCACATGTTAAATGTATTTTGCAGTCTAAGCTTAAGTGCAGACCCCCCTTTCCTTTAAAGAGGTGGTGCCATAGTTTTGTAATCTTTCTGGTTTTCATGTGTCTAGTAGGTTGACAGTATTTCATTAGACACCCTGGTGTGGTTGTTATGAACAATTATGTATTCTCTTGCATTTTTGATTTCTTTCTTGAGGCTGCCACCTTGTGGGTCATAAGTCCAGGTCCATAAGACCTGGACATTTGATAGGTGACATTTTTGGTACCTACCAAAAGGTGACATTTTGGTTATTTAGCTGTGCAGCGTAAGATGGTGTGCAGGTCATATGAACACTGCATGTTTTTAAAGATGTACAGTAGATATGAATATGATTTAATTTGTTTGCTGTGTTTACTCTAATTATCTTATTTACTTAAGTACTTTCTATGTTTTTTGGTCTTGCATATTTATAGGATTTGACTTATTCGTTTGCTGTGTGTATTTAGTTTGGAGGCCCCAGTAGGCCCTTAAAGGACCAGTTCACCTCTGGGACAACCAGATCTTATTTTATTGTTGTTTGGGACACAGATCAACACAATCCTGAGTTATTTTTTGTGTTCAATCTGTGTTTGGAGATATTTTAGTATTTCAACATGTACTAGTGATGCATTTTGCATCAGATGCATATGATGCAAAATGCATCACTAGTACATGCTGAAATACTAAAATATCTCCAAACAGAGATTGAACACAAAAAATAACTCAGGATTGTGTTGATCGTGTCCCAAACAACAATAAAATAACATCTGGTTGTCCCAGAAGTGAACTGGGCCTTTAAGCCTCACCCCACAAGGGTTAATATTTGCCTAGAACCTGTGGTACATGTACTTGAGCCCCATCTGGTGGTTGGATTGATTGATTGATTTATTGTTGAATTTAATAGAAGTTTGCATAGGAAAAGATACAGTTTCATGACAGTACAGTTTGTAGGTACAAGGTCAAGGGAATCACTGCACTAGACAGATTTGGAAGGGCCCATTTTGTTGTGCATCCTCCAGTTCTTAGCGCCTGTGTAGTTCCGAAAATGTCCAGGTCCATAAGACATGGACATTTGAAAGGTGACATTTTTGGTACCTACCAAAAGGTGACATTTTGGTTATTTAGCTGTGCAGCGTAAGATGGTGTGCAGTTCATATGTACACTGCATGTTTTTAAAGATGTACAGTAGATATGAATATGATTTAATTTATTTGCTGTTTACTCTAATTATCTTATTTACTTAAGTACTTTCTATGTTTTTTGGTCTTGCATATTTATAGGATTTGATTTGACTCATTTGTTTAAATGTGTCTATTTAGTTTGGAGGCCCTAGTAGGCCCTTAAAGGACCAGTTCACCTCTGGGACAACCAGATGTTATTTTATTGTTCTTTGGGAAACTATTAACACAATCCTGAGTTATTTTTTGTGTTCAATCTGTGTTTTGACTTATTTTAGTATTTCAGCATGTACTAATGATGCATTTTGCATTATATGATGCAAAAAAAAACATCACTGATGTTCACTAGTACATGCTGAAATACTAAATGTTCACTAGTACATGCTGAAATACTAAAATATCTCCAAACACAGATTAAACACAAAAATAACTCAGGATTGTGTTGATCGTGTCCCAAACAACAATAAAAAAACATCTAGTTGTCCCAGAGAAGAACCGGGCCTTTAAGCCTCACCCCACAAGGGTTAATATTTGCCTAGAACCTGTGGTACATTTACTTGAGCCCCATCTGGTGGTTGGATTGCTTGATTGATTGATACATTTAATAGAAGTTTGCATATGAAAAGGTATTTTAGGGAGTAACGCAAAGGTAATGTGACTAGTAGTGTAACTAGTTTCTTTCTACAGGGAGTAATCAAGTAATCCAAGGCATTATTTATTTTTCAAAAGTAATGTGTGTTGTGTAGTTTATTACTTTTTTTGAGTAACTTAACCCAACTCTGATAACCACTGTTGGGATATGCATGTAGGAAGGCCAGTTTTGAAGTCAAGAGGCATTACAGTACGGTAGTTCTGTGTTCCCATGATTTAAGTGGTTCAGTGCATGTCAGGGACTGGTGCTTTTCTAAGCATCCCTGGCTAATACGACAAATATGCCTTAATACATTATAATTGTCATCTATAACTACAATGTGAAAAAACATATTTGAAATATTGATTTGATGCTCATATTAACCATAGGAAGTATTATGTTTGTTTTTACTTGCACATGCATGCCATAAATTCCATAGGGATAGATCACACATGACATTTATGACATCATCAACTTGCGACGGGCATTTCCCCTGTTGAGTGAAAGATTAGCTATTTCTAGCAGCAATAACATATTTAAGGTGTTTTTAATTTTACATTGTAGTTATAGAGGACAATTATAATGTATTAAGGCGTATGTGTCGTATTAGCCAGGGATCCCTTTAAGTTTCCTGGTTTTGGTCGGCTCTCTGTGTTCAGTCGTTTGTACTTCCTTTCGACATGGTTCATTGTGCGGAGAAGAACATGTGTTCTTTGTCCAGAAATGTTTAGCCTCATTAAGCTTTCTGTGCAAAATGTGAATGTGCTTCCATTGCTTCTCCCTTGTGGCTCTTCACCTGAACTGGCACGGTGGAAAAGAGGAGCTTTTATCACCTGCCTCAATATGACCACAAGTATGTGGTGAGATGACAGCATTGTTTCCAAGTGATTTCTGTTGTCTGTTCTGTTTGTTCAATATTGGAGTATACCGGGATGATTCTGTTTGCATACATCACATGTTAAATGTTTTTTGCAGTCTAAGCTTAAGTGCAGACCCCCCTTTCCTTTAAAGAGGTGGTGCCATAGTTTTGTAATCTTTCTGGTTTTCATGTGTCTAGTAGGTTGACAGTATTTCATTAGACACCCTGGTGTGGTTGTTATGAACAATTATGTATTCTCTAGCATTTTGGATTTCTTTCTTGAGGCTGCCACCTTGTGGGTCATAAGTCCAGGTCCATAAGACCTGGACATTTGATAGGTGACATTTTTGGTACCTACCAAAAGGTGACATTTTGGTTATTTAGCTGTGCAGCGTAAGATGGTGTGCAGGTCATATGAACACTGCATGTTTTTAAAGATGTACAGTAGATATGAATATGATTTAATTTGTTTGCTGTTTTTACTCTAATTATCTTATTTACTTAAGTACTTTCTATGTTTTTTGGTCTTGCATATTTATAGGATTTGACTTATTCGTTTGCTGTGTGTATTTAGTTTGGAGGCCCCAGTAGGCCCTTAAAGGACCAGTTCACCTCTGGGACAACCAGATCTTATTTTATTGTTGTTTGGGACACAGATCAACACAATCCTGAGTAATTTTTTGTGTTCAATCTGTGTTTGGAGATATTTTAGTATTTCAACATGTACTAGTGATGCATTTTGCATCAGATGCATATGATGCAAAATGCATCACTAGTACATGCTGAAATACTAAAATATCTCCAAACAGAGATTGAACACAAAAAATAACTCAGGATTGTGTTGATCGTGTCCCAAACAACAATAAAATAACATCTGGTTGTCCCAGAAGTGAACTGGGCCTTTAAGCCTCACCCCACAAGGGTTAATATTTGCCTAGAACCTGTGGTACATGTACTTGAGCCCCATCTGGTGGTTGGATTGATTGATTGATTGATTGTTGAATTTAATAGAAGTTTGCATAGGAAAAGATACAGTTTCACGACAGTACAGTTTTAGGTACAAGGTCAAGGGAATCACTGCACTAGACAGATTTGGAAGGGCCCATTTTGTTGTGCATCCACCAGTTTGTAGGGCCTGTGTAGTTCCGAAAATGTCCAGGTCCATAAGACATGGACATTTGAAAGGTGACATTTTTGGTACCTACCAAAAGGTGACATTTTGGTTATTTAGCTATGCAGCGTAAGATGGTGTGCAGTTCATATGTACACTGCATGTTTTTAAAGATGTACAGTAGATATGAATATGATTTAATTTATTTGCTGTTTACTCTAATTATCTTATTTACTTAAGTACTTTCTATGTTTTTTGGTCTTGCATATTTATAGGATTTGATTTGACTCATTTGTTTAAATGTGTCTATTTAGTTTGGAGGCCCTAGTAGTCCCTTAAAGGACCAGTTCACCTCTGGGACAACCAGATGTTATTTTATTGTTGTTTGGGAAACTATTAACACAATCCTGAGTTATTTTTTGTGTTCAATCTGTGTTTTGACTTATTTTAGTATTTCAGCATGTACTAATGATGCATTTTGCATTATATGATGCAAAAAAAAACATCACTGATGTTCACTAGTACATGCTGAAATACTAAATGTTCACTAGTACATGCTGAAATACTAAAATATCTCCAAACACAGATTAAACACAAAAATAACTCAGGATTGTGTTGATCGTGTCCCAAACAACAATAAAAAAACATCTAGTTGTCCCAGAGAAGAACCGGGCCTTTAAGCCTCACCCCACAAGGGTTAATATTTGCCTAGAACCTGTGGTACATTTACTTGAGCCCCATCTGGTGGTTGGATTGCTTGATTGATTGATACATTTAATAGAAGTTTGCATATGAAAAGGTATTTTAGGGAGTAACGCAAAGGTAATGTGACTAGTAGTGTAACTAGTTTCTTTCTACAGGGAGTAATCAAGTAATCCAAGGCATTGTTTATTTTTCAAAAGTAATGTGTGTTGTGTAGTTTATTACTTTTTTTGAGTAACTTAACCCAACTCTGATAACCACTGTTGGGATATGCATGTAGGAAGGCCAGTTTTGAAGTCAAGAGGCATTACAGTACGGTAGTTCTGTGTTCCCATGATTTAAGTGGTTCAGTGCATGTCAGGGACTGGTGCTTTTCTAAGCATCCCTGGCTAATACGACAAATATGCCTTAATACATTATAATTGTCATCTATAACTACAATGTGAAAAAACATATTTGAAATATTGATTTGATGCTCATATTAACCATAGGAAGTATTATGTTTGTTTTTACTTGCACATGCATGCCATAAATTCCATAGGGATAGATCACACATGACATTTATGACATCATCAACTTGCGACGGGCATTTCCCCTGTTGAGTGAAAGATTAGCTATTTCTAGCAGCAATAACATATTTAAGGTGTTTTTAATTTTACATTGTAGTTATAGAGGACAATTATAATGTATTAAGGCGTATGTGTCGTATTAGCCAGGGATCCCTTTAAGTTTCCTGGTTTTGGTCGGCTCTCTGTGTTCAGTCGTTTGTACTTCCTTTCGACATGGTTCATTGTGCGGAGAAGAACATGTGTTCTTTGTCCAGAAATGTTTAGCCTCATTAAGCTTTCTGTGCAAAATGTGAATGTGCTTCCATTGCTTCTCCCTTGTGGCTCTTCACCTGAACTGGCACGGTGGAAAAGAGGAGCTTTTATCACCTGCCTCAATATGACCACAAGTATGTGGTGAGATGACAGCATTGTTTCCAAGTGATTTCTGTTGTCTGTTCTGTTTGTTCAATATTGGAGTATACCGGGATGATTCTGTTTGCATACATCACATGTTAAATGTTTTTTGCAGTCTAAGCTTAAGTGCAGACCCCCCTTTCCTTTAAAGAGGTGGTGCCATAGTTTTGTAATCTTTCTGGTTTTCATGTGTCTAGTAGGTTGACAGTATTTCATTAGACACCCTGGTGTGGTTGTTATGAACAATTATGTATTCTCTAGCATTTTGGATTTCTTTCTTGAGGCTGCCACCTTGTGGGTCATAAGTCCAGGTCCATAAGACCTGGACATTTGATAGGTGACATTTTTGGTACCTACCAAAAGGTGACATTTTGGTTATTTAGCTGTGCAGCGTAAGATGGTGTGCAGGTCATATGAACACTGCATGTTTTTAAAGATGTACAGTAGATATGAATATGATTTAATTTGTTTGCTGTGTTTACTTTAATTATCTTATTTACTTAAGTACTTTCTATGTTTTTTGGTCTTGCATATTTATAGGATTTGACTTATTCGTTTGCTGTGTGTATTTAGTTTGGAGGCCCCAGTAGGCCCTTAAAGGACCAGTTCACCTCTGGGACAACCAGATCTTATTTTATTGTTGTTTGGGACACAGATCAACACAATCCTGAGTTATTTTTTGTGTTCAATCTGTGTTTGGAGATATTTTAGTATTTCAACATGTACTAGTGATGCATTTTACATCAGATGCATAGGATGCAAAATGCATCACTAGTACATGCTGAAATACTAAAATATCTCCAAACAGAGATTGAACACAAAAAAATAACACAGGATTGTGTTGATCGTGTCCCAAACAACAATAAAATAACATCTGGTTGTCCCAGAAGTGAACTGGGCCTTTAAGCCTCACCCCACAAGGGTTAATATTTGCCTAGAACCTGTGGTACATGTACTTGAGCCCCATCTGGTGGTTGGATTGATTGATTGATTGTTGAATTTAATAGAAGTTTGCATAGGAAAAGGTACAGTTTCATGACAGTACAGTTTGTAGGTACAAGGTCAAGGGAATCACTGCACTAGACAGATTTGGAAGGGCCCATTTTGTTGTGCATCCACCAGTTTGTAGGGCCTGTGTAGTTCCGAAAATGTCCAGGTCCATAAGACATGGACATTTGAAAGGTGACATTTTTGGTACCTACCAAAAGGTGACATTTTGGTTATTTAGCTGTGCAGCGTAAGATGGTGTGCAGGTCATATGAACACTGCATGTTTTTAAAGATGTACAGTAGATATGAATATGATTTAATTTGTTTGCTGTGTTTACTCTAATTATCTTATTTACTTAAGTACTTTCTATGTTTTTTGGTCTTGCATATTTATAGGATTTGACTTATTCGTTTGCTGTGTGTATTTAGTTTGGAGGCCCCAGTAGGCCCTTAAAGGACCAGTTCACCTCTGGGACAACCAGATCTTATTTTATTGTTGTTTGGGACACAGATCAACACAATCCTGAGTTATTTTTTTGTGTTCAATCTGTGTTTGGAGATATTTTAGTATTTCAACATGTACTAGTGATGCATTTTGCATCAGATGCATATGATGCAAAATGCATCACTAGTACATGCTGAAATACTAAAATATCTCCAAACAGAGATTGAACACAAAAAATAACACAGGATTGTGTTGATCGTGTCCCAAACAACAATAAAATAACATCTGGTTGTCCCAGAAGTGAACTGGGCCTTTAAGCCTCACCCCACAAGGGTTAATATTTGCCTAGAACCTGTGGTACATGTACTTGAGCCCCAGTGTTGTACCCGAACGCGTTCAAAGAACGATCGTTCATGAACACGTTCATATTTTGGGCGAACGTGAACTGAACGTGATTGTTTTCGCTTGATGAACGATATTGTCGAACGCGGTCATTCTGACGCCCGTGAACGACGTTCGTCGGCGTTCGTCGGCCGTTCATGCAGCGGTCCGCGCCTCCGCCCTCTGCTCCTCTCGTCTCTCTTTTCATTCACATGCTCCAATAGTAGCCACTGCACGCAGCAGCACGCAGCAGTGCCTACTGCATCTCGTGAACGTTCCTTGATATGCGGTGCTGTCTGCACTCTGCTGCTGCACGTGAATCTCCTCCTCGTCTCGCAAGCCTGACTGACTATACTTTGTCCTATGTGTGTTGCACGGCGAAAATAGCTGATCTGCAAGCTCACAACGCGTCGCATCTACGAGACAACGTGAGCTTGTAGATCAGCTATTTTAACCAACGCGGAAACATGCTGTGCACGGTTTAGAAACGTCTGCCTTCTAGTGGGGTTCCTTGTACATGTAATTTTTTGGTTTTTTTCTAGTGGGGTTCCTTGTACATGTAATTTTTTGTTTTCATTTCAAATGTGTGTTAAAGTTTCTTTCACTTCCAATTTGTAGATTATGGTTTATAGAACAATTTTGGTTAGAGTGTCAAGACAGTAGATTGAAGAAAAATATATTTTTTGCCCTATTTCCAAAATGACCAAAATCGGAATTGTGTTTTTTGAACAATGTCTCAGTTTTCCCCACAACTGCTGTGTAATATATATATATATATATATTTTTATTGCTATATCAAGTCAATACTGTGTGGGGAATCAATTGGAGTCAAATATTTGTTTTGAATATTATGATATTTCACACAATGAGACAATAACATGGTTATTACATTCAGCCCTTCACAACAAGGGTGCAGGAAGACTGGGAACTAGGCAGTGGGCACAAATATTGTGGGCACCTCAATGTTAAGTTGGATGAAATTATTGCTGTGTGTGGTTCTATATGGGCTGAGTCAATAATTTTGACAAATAATAGCATGCAGCAACGTCTAAACATTTATATATATATATATATATAGACCTTTGTATATTTTTTTTCCCTTTTTCCTTTTTTTTTTTTTGAATAGCCAAAAGTATAAAAAAAATATGATTAAAAAAAGAACTAAAAAAGAACTATGTAGTTCATTTTGGGGAACCATGAACTTTAGTTCATAATGGGGAATTATGAACTAAAAATGAACTAGTTCATTTTAGAAGTTCTGAACTTGAACTTGAACTAGTTCGTTTTTAAAGTGAACTTTCCCAACACTGTTGAGCCCCCCCTGGTGGTTGGATTGATTGATTGTTGAATTTAATAGTAGTTTTCATAGGAAAAGGTACAGTTTCATGACAGTACAGTTTGTAGGTACAAGGTCAAGGGAATCACTGCACTAGACAGATTTGGAAGGGCCCATTTTGTTGTGCATCCACCAGTTTGTAGGGCCTGTGTAGTTCCGAAAATGTCCAGGTCCATAAGACATGGACATTTGAAAGGTGACATTTGTGGTACCTACCAAAAGGTGACATTTTGGTTATTTAGCTGTGCAGCGTAAGATGGTGTGCAGTTCATATGTACACTGCATGTTTTTAAAGATGTACAGTAGATATGAATATGATTTAATTTATTTGCTGTGTTTACTCTATCTTATTTACTTAAGTACTTTCTATGTTTTTTGGTCTTGCATATTTATAGGATTTGATTTGACTCATTTGTTTAACTGTGTCTATTTAGTTTGGAGGCCCTAGTAGGCCCTTAAAGGACCAGTTCACCTCTGGGACAACCAGATGTTATTTTATTGTTGTTTGGGAAACTATTAACACAATCCTGAGTTATTTTTTGTGTTCAATCTGTGTTTTGACTTATTTTAGTATTTCAGCATGTACTAATGATGCATTTTGCATTATATGATGCAAAAAAAAAAAACATCACGGATGTTCACTAGTACATGCTGAAATACTAAATGTTCACTAGTACATGCTGAAATACTAAAATATCTCCAAACACAGATTAAACACAAAAATAACTCAGGATTGTGTTGATCGTGTCCCAAACAACAATAAAATAACATCTAGTTGTCCCAGAGAAGAACCGGGCCTTTAAGCCTCACCCCACAAGGGTTAATATTTGCCTAGAACCTGTGGTACATTTACTTGAGCCCCATCTGGTGGTTGGACTGCTTGATTGATTGATACATTTAATAGAAGTTTGCATATGAAAAGGTATTGTAGGGAGTAACGCAAAAGTAATGTGACTAGTAGTGTAACTAGTTTCTTTCTACAGGGAGTAATCAAGTAATCCAAGGCATTATTTATTTTTCAAAAGTAATGTGTGTTGTGTAGTTTATTACTTTTTTTGAGTAACTTAACCCAACTTTGATAACCACTGTTGGGATATGCATGTAGGAAGGCCAGTTTTGAAGTCAAGAGGCATTACAGTACGGTAGTTCTGTTCCCATGATTTAAGTCGTTCAGTGCATGTCAGGGACTGGTGCTTTTCTAAGCATCCCTGGCTAATACGACAAATATGCCTTAATACATGATAATTGTCATGTATAACTACAATGTGAAAAATTTAAAACATCTTAAATATTTTATTTATCCTAGAAATAGCTAATCTTTCACTCAATAGGAGAAATACCTGTCGCAAGTTGATGTCATGTGTGATCTATCCCTATGGAATGTATGGCATGCATGTGCAAAAAACATATTTGAAATATTGATTTGATGCTCATATTAACCATAGGAAGTATTATGTTTGTTTTTATTTGCACATGCATGCCATAAATTCCATAGGGATAGATCACACATGACATCATCAACTTGCGACGGGCATTTCCCCTGTTGAGTGAAAGATTAGCTATTTCTAGCAGAAATAACATATTTAATGTGTTTTTAATTTGACATTGTAGTTATAGAGGACAATTATAATGTATTAAGGCGTATGTATCGTATTAGCCACGGATCCCTTTAAGTTTCCTGGTCTTGGTCGGCTCTCTGTGTTCAGTCGTTTGTACTTCCTTTCGACATGGTTCATTGTGCGGAGAAGAACATGTGTTCTTTGTCCAGAAATGTTTAGCCTCATTAAGCTTTCTGTGCAAAATGTGAACGTGCTTCCATTGCTTCTCCCTTGTGGCTCTTCACCTGAACTGGCACGGTGGAAAAGAGGAGGTTTTATCACCTGCCTCAATATGACCACAAGTATGTGGTGAGATGACAGCATTGTTTCCAAGTGATTTCTGTTGTCTGTTCTGTTTGTTCAATATTGGAGTATACCGGGATGATTCTGCTTGCATACATCACATGTTAAATGTATTTTGCAGTCTAAGCTTAAGTGCAGACCCCCCTTTCCTTTAAAGAGGTGGTGCCATAGTTTTGTAATCTTTCTGGTTTTCATGTGTCTAGTAGGTTGACAGTATTTCATTAGACACCCTGGTGTGGTTGTTATGAACAATTATGTATTCTCTTGCATTTTGGATTTCTTTCTTGAGGCTGCCACCTTGTGGGTCATAAGTCCAGGTCCATAAGACCTGGACATTTGATAGGTGACATTTTTGGTTCCTACCAAAAGGTGACATTTTGCTTATTTAGCTGTGCAGCGTAAGATGGTGTGCAGGTCATATGAACACTGCATGTTTTTAAAGATGTACAGTAGATATGAATATGATTTAATTTGTTTGCTGTGTTTACTTTAATTATGTTATTTACTTAAGTACTTTCTATGTTTTTTGGTCTTGCATATTTATAGGATTTGACTTATTCGTTTGCTGTGTGTATTTAGTTTGGAGGCCCCAGTAGGCCCTTAAAGGACCAGTTCACCTCTGGGACAACCAGATCTTATTTTATTGTTGTTTGGGACACAGATCAACACAATCCTGAGTTATTTTTTGTGTTCAATCTGTGTTTGGAGATATTTTAGTATTTCAACATGTACTAGTGATGCATTTTACATCAGATGCATATGATGCAAAATGCATCACTAGTACATGCTGAAATACTAAAATATCTCCAAACAGAGATTGAACACAAAAAATAACTCAGGATTGTGTTGATCGTGTCCCAAACGACAATAAAATAACATCTGGTTGTCCCAGAAGTGAACTGGGCCTTTAAGCCTCACCCCACAAGGGTTAATATTTGCCTAGAACCTGTGGTACATGTACTTGAGCCCCATCTGGTGGTTGGATTGATTGATTGTTGAATTTAATAGAAGTTTGCATAGGAAAAGGTACAGTTTCATGACAGTACAGTTTGTAGGTACAAGGTCAAGGGAATCACTGCACTAGACGGGTTTGGAAGGGCCCATTTTGTTGTGCATCCACCAGTTTGTAGGGCCTGTGTAGTTCCGAAAATGTCCAGGTCCATAAGACATGGACATTTGAAAGGTGACATTTTTGGTACCTACCAAAAGGTGACATTTTGGTTATTTAGCTGTGCAGCGTAAGATGGTGTGCAGGTCATATGAACACTGCATGTTTTTAAAGATGTACAGTAGATATGAATATGATTTAATTTGTTTGCTGTGTTTACTCTAATTATCTTATTTACTTAAGTACTTTCTATGTTTTTTGGTCTTGCATATTTATAGGATTTGACTTATTCGTTTGCTGTGTGTATTTAGTTTGGAGGCCCCAGTAGGCCCTTAAAGGACCAGTTCACCTCTGGGACAACCAGATCTTATTTTATTGTTTGGGACACAGATCAACACAATCCTGAGTTATTTTTTGTGTTCAATCTGTGTTTGGAGATATTTTAGTATTTCAACATGTAATAGTGATGCATTTTGCATCAGATGCATATGACGCAAAATAGGGTTAGGGTTAGGGTTAACCCTTTAACTTAATTTAATTGACTCTAAAATACAAACCTCTCACACTGGTGCCACCATCTGGCCGATTTTTTAAAAACACATTTTTGGACACTGCTCTATAACCCTAAAATCACGCCAAGCAGTACACAGTATCTTTACAGTCATTTCATCAACATGGATCTTTCCCATTTCCTATATTACCTCCTGATTGCCTACTTTTGCCTTCCAAAGTTTGCGTATGGTCGCTTATCCTCCGATTCAGGGAGTCTTACTTGTGCTATAGTTTACTGAGACGCTACGCTGTCTATGCATTCTATAGTCCTATAATTTACTGAGGCGCTACACTGTTTCTCTGCATTTTATGATACTATTTTATACTGACGCTATGCTGTCTCTCTGCGTTCTATGATCCTATAGTTTACTGAGACACTATGCTAACATAGGGTTAGGGTAACTAACACTAAACCCTGAGACACTAACTAACTAACTAACACTAACCCTAACCCCAAACCCCCCCTACCAGCCACAACCCCACCTGCAGGAGGTCTACCATAACCCTAACCCTAACCCTAGCCCCTAGCCCTAAACCTTAAGCCCATAGAACTATACCCAACCCTAACCCTAAACCTTAGGCCCATGGAACTGTGCCCAACCCCAGCCCTAACCCTAAACCTTAGGCCCATGGAACCATGCCTAATCTTAACCCTAAACCCTAGGGAAATGGAGTTACACCGTGGTATCGTATATGCAAGTATATTTTCGAGATACTGACTTGTGGTTGCATTATGTATACAAAGTGTTCTCTCATTCCCTATCTCTCCCCAAACAAAGATGGACAAACCCAGCCCCTTAGGAAAATGGAGTTGCACCATGGTATCGTATATGCAAGTGCATCTTCGAGGTGCTGATTTGTACTTGCATTATGTATACAAAGTCTTCTCTGGCTCCCTTTCTCCCCCCAGGCAACATTCACCTCACCATTCCTCCCATCAGGAACCTAGCCACAACTCCAACCCCAAACC
Organism: Nannobrachium achirus; assembly: GCF_963921795.1. Taxonomy (NCBI): domain Eukaryota; kingdom Metazoa; phylum Chordata; class Actinopteri; order Myctophiformes; family Myctophidae; genus Nannobrachium; species Nannobrachium achirus. The sequence continues at coordinate 53,092,690 of NC_137830.1, forward strand.
TAACCCCAGCCCCTGACCCTAGAACACCATTTAGTTGCACGAAAACCACTTCTGGAAGAAAGAATGCAGCCCCAGTGGTGAAGGAAGTGCAAATGGGAGTGCTATTACATCCTCCATCCTAGGGCCTGGCCAGACTTATAATGAGATCTGAGCCTATTCCGTTCGATATGGAAAAACTGGGGGATATACTTAACTTTAACCTAACCCTAACCCTGAGACACTAATTGTCTCTGCATTCTATGATCCTTTGTCATCAGACATGTCAGACTGTCTCTCTCACAAAATATTCATAGGTTAAGGCTATGTAACCCCAAACAGTCCATGTTTTCACTTAGGAACGTGTGTGACCCCAAAGAATCTAAAACGGAAAGCAGATGGTGGTATTAACTACAGGGTTTATTACAAACTTGTGGGTGGTGTTATTTGACTTGTTTCAGAGTTCTTCACCTTAATTGGTTTACCTTAGCCCCACACCCTCTTCTGATTGGCCGAAACTTTATTTGGCTATAACTCGCCAATCGTTTGTTGTACAAACTTGTGGGTGGTGTCATTTGAGTTTTTTCAGAGTCGTTCAGCTTAATTGGTTTACCTTAGCCCCGTCCCCTCTTTGGCTATAAGACTTCAACAGGTGGTGTCATTTGCCTTGTTTCGGAGTCCTTCAGCTTAATTGGTTTAACTTAGCACTGTCCCCTCTTCTGATTAGCCGAAGCTTTACTTGACTATCGTCAATTGTTTGTCGTACAAACTTGTGGGTGGCGTCATTCGTGTTGTTTCAGAGTTCTTCACCTTAATTGGTTTACCTTAGCCCTGCCCCCTCTTATGATTTGCCGTAACCCTATTGGCAATAATTTTTCAACTTTTTGTCATACAGACGTGTGGCTGGTGTCATTTGACTTGTTTGAGTCGTTCAGCTTAACTCATTTCCTGCCATTTTGAATGTGTCGTCTTTGGGATTTCCCTAGCAAATTCTCCATAGATTTTAAAGTAAATTATAGTGCACGGATCATGCATGCCCATGCGCAAATCATGCACCATGTGTGTAAACGTTTTTCAGCTTTCAAACTAAAAAATCTGATTGGAAATCCGTTCAGGCATTCATGAGATAGCAGCCATTATGTTTTACATGTTATGTAACCAAAGAGGGCTGCCATGATTGGAAGATGGAGTTGTATGGGGGTGAAACAAGCAAAATCGCGATTGCAATCATGTTTACTAGATGGGGTCAAAAATGCTTTTGGGTGGTGTCATTTGACTTGTTTCAGAGTCCTTCACTTTAATTGGTTTACCTTTGATCGCCCCCTCTTCAAATTGGGCGAATTGTTTTTGGCTATAACTCATCAACTGTTTGTCGTACAGACTTGGTGGTGGTGTCATTTGACTTGTTTCAGAGTCCTTCAGCTTAATTGGTTTAACTTAGTCCCGACCCCTCTTCTGATTGGCCGAAACTTTTTTTGACCTTATCTCGTCAGTTTGTCGTACAGACTTGTGGGTGGTGTCATTTGACTTGTTTCAGAGTTCTTCAGCTCAATTGGGTTAACTAACCCCGCCCCCTCTTCTGATTGTCCGAAACTTTATTTGGCCTTCTCGTCAGTTTGTCGTTCATACTTTTGGGTGGTGTCATTTGATTTGTTTCAGAGTCCTTCAGCCTAATTGGTTTACCTTAGCCCTGCCCCCTCTTCTGATTGGGTTAGGGTTAGGGTTAGGGGTTAGGGTAACCCTAACTCCAATTGTCTGAAACTATATTTGGCTATAACTCATCTTTTGTCGTACAAACTTGTGGGTGGTGTCATTTGACTTGTTTCAGAGTTCCTCAGCTTAATTGGTGTAACTTAGCCTCAGCATATTTGCAGAAACTTTATTTGGCTTTAACTCGTCAAAAGTTTGTTGTACAGACTTGTGGGTGGTGTCACATTTGACTTATCTCGGAGTCCTCCAGCTTAATTGGTTTAACTTAGCCTTGTCCCCTATTCTGATTTGCCGAAACTTTACTTACTTACACTAACTCATCAACCGTTTGTCGTACAAACTTGTGGGTGGTGTCATTTGAGTCCTTCAGCTTAATTGGTTTATCTTAGCCCCGCCCCCTCTCCTGATTGGCCGAAACATTATTTGGCTATAACTCGTCAACCGCTTGTCGTACAGACTTGTGGGTGGTGTCATTTGACTTGTTTCAGAGTCGCTCATCTTATTTGGTTTACCTTAGCCCCGCCACATCTTCTGATTGGCTGAACCTTTATTTGGCCAAAACCCTTCAAACGTTTGTCGTACAGACTTGTAAGTGGTTTCATTTGACTGTGTTCAGAGTCCTTCAGCTTAATTGGTTTTACTTAGCGCCGCCCATCTTCTGATAACTCTTCAACTGTTGGGTTGTGTCCTCTGCTGATTGGCCGAAACTTTATTTGGCTTGATCTTGTCAACCGTTTGTCTTACAGACTCGTGGGTGGTGTCATTTGACTTGTTTCAGAGTGCTTAAGCCTAATTGGTTTAACTTAGCCCTGCCCCCTCTTCTGATTGTCCGAAACTTTATTTGGTTATAACTCATCTTTTGTTGTACAAACTTGTGGGTGGAGTCATTTGACTTGTTTCAGAGTTCTTCAGCTTAATTGGTGTAACTTAGCCCCTCCCCCTCAGCTGATTTGCCGAAACTTAATTTGGCTTTATCTCGTCAAACGTTTGTCGTAAAGACTTGTGGGTGGTGTCATTTGACTTATTTCGGAGTCGTCCAGCTTAATTGGTTTAACTTAGCCCTGTCCCCTATTCTGTTTTGAGTCCTTCAGCTTAATGGGGTATCTTAGCCCCGACCTCTCTTCTGAATCACAGAGCCCCGACCCCTGTTCTGATAGGCCAAAACTTAATTTGGCTTTATGTGGTCAACCGTTTGTCTTACACTTATGGGTGGTGTCATTTGACTTGTTTCAGAGTCCTTCGTTGTAATTGGTTTACCTTAGCCCCGTCCCCTTTTCTGATTGTCCGAAACTTTCTTTGGCTTTATCTCGTCAAACGTTTGTCGTACAGACTTGTGGGTGGTGTCATTTGATTTTTTCAGAGTCCTTCAGCTTAACTGGTTTAACTTAGCCCTGTCGCCTCTTCTGATAAGCCGGAACTTGACTAACTCGTCAACCGTTTGTCGTACAAATGTGTGGGTGTTGTCTTGACTTGTTTCAGAGTTTTTCACCTTAATTCGTTTAAAAAATCCCCGCCCCCTCTTCTGAGTGGCCGACATTGGCTATAACTCGTCAACCGTTTGTCGTACAAACTTGTGGGTGGTGTCATTTGACTTGTTTCAGAGTTCTTCACCTTAATTGCTATACCTTGGCCCTGCCCCTCTTCTGATTGGCCAAAACTTATTTGGTTTTATATCGTCAACTGTTTGTCGTACATGGGTGGTGTCATATGACTTGTTTCAGAGTCCTTCGCTGTAATTGGTTTACCTTAGCCCTGTCCCCTCAACCGTTTTTCGTACACATTTGTGGGTAGTTTAATTACATTTCTTCAGCTTAATTCAGCTCCGCCCCCTCTTCGGAATCAGCAAAACTTTTTTGGCTTTATCTCGTCAACCGTTCGTCGTATAGACTTGTGGGTGATGTCATTTGACTTGTTTCAGAGTCTTTCACTATAATTAGTTTACCTTAGCCCCGCCCCTTCTTCAAATTGGCAACCTTTATTTGGGTATAACTCGTCAACTGTTTGTCGTACAGACTAGTGCTGTCTTTTGAGTTGTTTCAGAGTTCTTGTTTCAGATTTCTTCACCTTAATTGGTAAGTATCAAGGGGTAAGTTACAAACGGCTAGGGTTTCTATCGGCTAGGGTTTCTATCGGCTAGGGTTTCTATCGGCTAGGGTTTCTATCGGCTAGGGTTTCTATCGGCTAGGGTTTCTATCGGCTAGGGTTTCTATCGGCTAGGGTTTCTATCGGCTAGGGTTTCTATCGGCTAGGGTTTCTATCGGCTAGGGTTTCTATCGGCTAGGGTTTCTATCGGCTAGGGTTTCTATCGGCTAGGGTTTCTATCGGCTAGGGTTTCTATCGGCTAGGGTTTCTATCGGCTAGGGTTTCTATCGGCTAGGGTTTCTATCGGCTAGGGTTTCTATCGGCTAGGGTTTCTATCGGCTAGGGTTTCTATCGGCTAGGGTTTCTATCGGCTAGGGTTTCTATCGGCTAGGGTTTCTATCGGCTAGGGTTTCTATCGGCTAGGGTTTCTATCGGCTAGGGTTTCTATCGGCTAGGGTTTCTATCGGCTAGGGTTTCTATCGGCTAGGGTTTCTATCGGCTAGGGTTTCTATCGGCTAGGGTTTCTATCGGCTAGGGTTTCTATCGGCTAGGGTTTCTATCGGCTAGGGTTTCTATCGGCTAGGGTTTCTATCGGCTAGGGTTTCTATCGGCTAGGGTTTCTATCGGCTAGGGTTTCTATCGGCTAGGGTTTCTATCGGCTAGGGTTTCTATCGGCTAGGGTTTCTATCGGCTAGGGTTTCTATCGGCTAGGGTTTCTATCGGCTAGGGTTTCTATCGGCTAGGGTTTCTATCGGCTAGGGTTTCTATCGGCTAGGGTTTCTATCGGCTAGGGTTTCTATCGGCTAGGGTTTCTATCGGCTAGGGTTTCTATCGGCTAGGGTTTCTATCGGCTAGGGTTTCTATCGGCTAGGGTTTCTATCGGCTAGGGTTTCTATCGGCTAGGGTTTCTATCGGCTAGGGTTTCTATCGGCTAGGGTTTCTATCGGCTAGGGTTTCTATCGGCTAGGGTTTCTATCGGCTAGGGTTTCTATCGGCTAGGGTTTCTATCGGCTAGGGTTTCTATCGGCTAGGGTTTCTATCGGCTAGGGTTTCTATCGGCTAGGGTTTCTATCGGCTAGGGTTTCTATCGGCTAGGGTTTCTATCGGCTAGGGTTTCTATCGGCTAGGGTTTCTATCGGCTAGGGTTTCTATCGGCTAGGGTTTCTATCGGCTAGGGTTTCTATCGGCTAGGGTTTCTATCGGCTAGGGTTTCTATCGGCTAGGGTTTCTATCGGCTAGGGTTTCTATCGGCTAGGGTTTCTATCGGCTAGGGTTTCTATCGGCTAGGGTTTCTATCGGCTAGGGTTTCTATCGGCTAGGGTTTCTATCGGCTAGGGTTTCTATCGGCTAGGGTTTCTATCGGCTAGGGTTTCTATCGGCTAGGGTTTCTATCGGCTAGGGTTTCTATCGGCTAGGGTTTCTATCGGCTAGGGTTTCTATCGGCTAGGGTTTCTATCGGCTAGGGTTTCTATCGGCTAGGGTTTCTATCGGCTAGGGTTTCTATCGGCTAGGGTTTCTATCGGCTAGGGTTTCTATCGGCTAGGGTTTCTATCGGCTAGGGTTTCTATCGGCTAGGGTTTCTATCGGCTAGGGTTTCTATCGGCTAGGGTTTCTATCGGCTAGGGTTTCTATCGGCTAGGGTTTCTATCGGCTAGGGTTTCTATCGGCTAGGGTTTCTATCGGCTAGGGTTTCTATCGGCTAGGGTTTCTATCGGCTAGGGTTTCTATCGGCTAGGGTTTCTATCGGCTAGGGTTTCTATCGGCTAGGGTTTCTATCGGCTAGGGTTTCTATCGGCTAGGGTTTCTATCGGCTAGGGTTTCTATCGGCTAGGGTTTCTATCGGCTAGGGTTTCTATCGGCTAGGGTTTCTATCGGCTAGGGTTTCTATCGGCTAGGGTTTCTATCGGCTAGGGTTTCTATCGGCTAGGGTTTCTATCGGCTAGGGTTTCTATCGGCTAGGGTTTCTATCGGCTAGGGTTTCTATCGGCTAGGGTTTCTATCGGCTAGGGTTTCTATCGGCTAGGGTTTCTATCGGCTAGGGTTTCTATCGGCTAGGGTTTCTATCGGCTAGGGTTTCTATCGGCTAGGGTTTCTATCGGCTAGGGTTTCTATCGGCTAGGGTTTCTATCGGCTAGGGTTTCTATCGGCTAGGGTTTCTATCGGCTAGGGTTTCTATCGGCTAGGGTTTCTATCGGCTAGGGTTTCTATCGGCTAGGGTTTCTATCGGCTAGGGTTTCTATCGGCTAGGGTTTCTATCGGCTAGGGTTTCTATCGGCTAGGGTTTCTATCGGCTAGGGTTTCTATCGGCTAGGGTTTCTATCGGCTAGGGTTTCTATCGGCTAGGGTTTCTATCGGCTAGGGTTTCTATCGGCTAGGGTTTCTATCGGCTAGGGTTTCTATCGGCTAGGGTTTCTATCGGCTAGGGTTTCTATCGGCTAGGGTTTCTATCGGCTAGGGTTTCTATCGGCTAGGGTTTCTATCGGCTAGGGTTTCTATCGGCTAGGGTTTCTATCGGCTAGGGTTTCTATCGGCTAGGGTTTCTATCGGCTAGGGTTTCTATCGGCTAGGGTTTCTATCGGCTAGGGTTTCTATCGGCTAGGGTTTCTATCGGCTAGGGTTTCTATCGGCTAGGGTTTCTATCGGCTAGGGTTTCTATCGGCTAGGGTTTCTATCGGCTAGGGTTTCTATCGGCTAGGGTTTCTATCGGCTAGGGTTTCTATCGGCTAGGGTTTCTATCGGCTAGGGTTTCTATCGGCTAGGGTTTCTATCGGCTAGGGTTTCTATCGGCTAGGGTTTCTATCGGCTAGGGTTTCTATCGGCTAGGGTTTCTATCGGCTAGGGTTTCTATCGGCTAGGGTTTCTATCGGCTAGGGTTTCTATCGGCTAGGGTTTCTATCGGCTAGGGTTTCTATCGGCTAGGGTTTCTATCGGCTAGGGTTTCTATCGGCTAGGGTTTCTATCGGCTAGGGTTTCTATCGGCTAGGGTTTCTATCGGCTAGGGTTTCTATCGGCTAGGGTTTCTATCGGCTAGGGTTTCTATCGGCTAGGGTTTCTATCGGCTAGGGTTTCTATCGGCTAGGGTTTCTATCGGCTAGGGTTTCTATCGGCTAGGGTTTCTATCGGCTAGGGTTTCTATCGGCTAGGGTTTCTATCGGCTAGGGTTTCTATCGGCTAGGGTTTCTATCGGCTAGGGTTTCTATCGGCTAGGGTTTCTATCGGCTAGGGTTTCTATCGGCTAGGGTTTCTATCGGCTAGGGTTTCTATCGGCTAGGGTTTCTATCGGCTAGGGTTTCTATCGGCTAGGGTTTCTATCGGCTAGGGTTTCTATCGGCTAGGGTTTCTATCGGCTAGGGTTTCTATCGGCTAGGGTTTCTATCGGCTAGGGTTTCTATCGGCTAGGGTTTCTATCGGCTAGGGTTTCTATCGGCTAGGGTTTCTATCGGCTAGGGTTTCTATCGGCTAGGGTTTCTATCGGCTAGGGTTTCTATCGGCTAGGGTTTCTATCGGCTAGGGTTTCTATCGGCTAGGGTTTCTATCGGCTAGGGTTTCTATCGGCTAGGGTTTCTATCGGCTAGGGTTTCTATCGGCTAGGGTTTCTATCGGCTAGGGTTTCTATCGGCTAGGGTTTCTATCGGCTAGGGTTTCTATCGGCTAGGGTTTCTATCGGCTAGGGTTTCTATCGGCTAGGGTTTCTATCGGCTAGGGTTTCTATCGGCTAGGGTTTCTATCGGCTAGGGTTTCTATCGGCTAGGGTTTCTATCGGCTAGGGTTTCTATCGGCTAGGGTTTCTATCGGCTAGGGTTTCTATCGGCTAGGGTTTCTATCGGCTAGGGTTTCTATCGGCTAGGGTTTCTATCGGCTAGGGTTTCTATCGGCTAGGGTTTCTATCGGCTAGGGTTTCTATCGGCTAGGGTTTCTATCGGCTAGGGTTTCTATCGGCTAGGGTTTCTATCGGCTAGGGTTTCTATCGGCTAGGGTTTCTATCGGCTAGGGTTTCTATCGGCTAGGGTTTCTATCGGCTAGGGTTTCTATCGGCTAGGGTTTCTATCGGCTAGGGTTTCTATCGGCTAGGGTTTCTATCGGCTAGGGTTTCTATCGGCTAGGGTTTCTATCGGCTAGGGTTTCTATCGGCTAGGGTTTCTATCGGCTAGGGTTTCTATCGGCTAGGGTTTCTATCGGCTAGGGTTTCTATCGGCTAGGGTTTCTATCGGCTAGGGTTTCTATCGGCTAGGGTTTCTATCGGCTAGGGTTTCTATCGGCTAGGGTTTCTATCGGCTAGGGTTTCTATCGGCTAGGGTTTCTATCGGCTAGGGTTTCTATCGGCTAGGGTTTCTATCGGCTAGGGTTTCTATCGGCTAGGGTTTCTATCGGCTAGGGTTTCTATCGGCTAGGGTTTCTATCGGCTAGGGTTTCTATCGGCTAGGGTTTCTATCGGCTAGGGTTTCTATCGGCTAGGGTTTCTATCGGCTAGGGTTTCTATCGGCTAGGGTTTCTATCGGCTAGGGTTTCTATCGGCTAGGGTTTCTATCGGCTAGGGTTTCTATCGGCTAGGGTTTCTATCGGCTAGGGTTTCTATCGGCTAGGGTTTCTATCGGCTAGGGTTTCTATCGGCTAGGGTTTCTATCGGCTAGGGTTTCTATCGGCTAGGGTTTCTATCGGCTAGGGTTTCTATCGGCTAGGGTTTCTATCGGCTAGGGTTTCTATCGGCTAGGGTTTCTATCGGCTAGGGTTTCTATCGGCTAGGGTTTCTATCGGCTAGGGTTTCTATCGGCTAGGGTTTCTATCGGCTAGGGTTTCTATCGGCTAGGGTTTCTATCGGCTAGGGTTTCTATCGGCTAGGGTTTCTATCGGCTAGGGTTTCTATCGGCTAGGGTTTCTATCGGCTAGGGTTTCTATCGGCTAGGGTTTCTATCGGCTAGGGTTTCTATCGGCTAGGGTTTCTATCGGCTAGGGTTTCTATCGGCTAGGGTTTCTATCGGCTAGGGTTTCTATCGGCTAGGGTTTCTATCGGCTAGGGTTTCTATCGGCTAGGGTTTCTATCGGCTAGGGTTTCTATCGGCTAGGGTTTCTATCGGCTAGGGTTTCTATCGGCTAGGGTTTCTATCGGCTAGGGTTTCTATCGGCTAGGGTTTCTATCGGCTAGGGTTTCTATCGGCTAGGGTTTCTATCGGCTAGGGTTTCTATCGGCTAGGGTTTCTATCGGCTAGGGTTTCTATCGGCTAGGGTTTCTATCGGCTAGGGTTTCTATCGGCTAGGGTTTCTATCGGCTAGGGTTTCTATCGGCTAGGGTTTCTATCGGCTAGGGTTTCTATCGGCTAGGGTTTCTATCGGCTAGGGTTTCTATCGGCTAGGGTTTCTATCGGCTAGGGTTTCTATCGGCTAGGGTTTCTATCGGCTAGGGTTTCTATCGGCTAGGGTTTCTATCGGCTAGGGTTTCTATCGGCTAGGGTTTCTATCGGCTAGGGTTTCTATCGGCTAGGGTTTCTATCGGCTAGGGTTTCTATCGGCTAGGGTTTCTATCGGCTAGGGTTTCTATCGGCTAGGGTTTCTATCGGCTAGGGTTTCTATCGGCTAGGGTTTCTATCGGCTAGGGTTTCTATCGGCTAGGGTTTCTATCGGCTAGGGTTTCTATCGGCTAGGGTTTCTATCGGCTAGGGTTTCTATCGGCTAGGGTTTCTATCGGCTAGGGTTTCTATCGGCTAGGGTTTCTATCGGCTAGGGTTTCTATCGGCTAGGGTTTCTATCGGCTAGGGTTTCTATCGGCTAGGGTTTCTATCGGCTAGGGTTTCTATCGGCTAGGGTTTCTATCGGCTAGGGTTTCTATCGGCTAGGGTTTCTATCGGCTAGGGTTTCTATCGGCTAGGGTTTCTATCGGCTAGGGTTTCTATCGGCTAGGGTTTCTATCGGCTAGGGTTTCTATCGGCTAGGGTTTCTATCGGCTAGGGTTTCTATCGGCTAGGGTTTCTATCGGCTAGGGTTTCTATCGGCTAGGGTTTCTATCGGCTAGGGTTTCTATCGGCTAGGGTTTCTATCGGCTAGGGTTTCTATCGGCTAGGGTTTCTATCGGCTAGGGTTTCTATCGGCTAGGGTTTCTATCGGCTAGGGTTTCTATCGGCTAGGGTTTCTATCGGCTAGGGTTTCTATCGGCTAGGGTTTCTATCGGCTAGGGTTTCTATCGGCTAGGGTTTCTATCGGCTAGGGTTTCTATCGGCTAGGGTTTCTATCGGCTAGGGTTTCTATCGGCTAGGGTTTCTATCGGCTAGGGTTTCTATCGGCTAGGGTTTCTATCGGCTAGGGTTTCTATCGGCTAGGGTTTCTATCGGCTAGGGTTTCTATCGGCTAGGGTTTCTATCGGCTAGGGTTTCTATCGGCTAGGGTTTCTATCGGCTAGGGTTTCTATCGGCTAGGGTTTCTATCGGCTAGGGTTTCTATCGGCTAGGGTTTCTATCGGCTAGGGTTTCTATCGGCTAGGGTTTCTATCGGCTAGGGTTTCTATCGGCTAGGGTTTCTATCGGCTAGGGTTTCTATCGGCTAGGGTTTCTATCGGCTAGGGTTTCTATCGGCTAGGGTTTCTATCGGCTAGGGTTTCTATCGGCTAGGGTTTCTATCGGCTAGGGTTTCTATCGGCTAGGGTTTCTATCGGCTAGGGTTTCTATCGGCTAGGGTTTCTATCGGCTAGGGTTTCTATCGGCTAGGGTTTCTATCGGCTAGGGTTTCTATCGGCTAGGGTTTCTATCGGCTAGGGTTTCTATCGGCTAGGGTTTCTATCGGCTAGGGTTTCTATCGGCTAGGGTTTCTATCGGCTAGGGTTTCTATCGGCTAGGGTTTCTATCGGCTAGGGTTTCTATCGGCTAGGGTTTCTATCGGCTAGGGTTTCTATCGGCTAGGGTTTCTATCGGCTAGGGTTTCTATCGGCTAGGGTTTCTATCGGCTAGGGTTTCTATCGGCTAGGGTTTCTATCGGCTAGGGTTTCTATCGGCTAGGGTTTCTATCGGCTAGGGTTTCTATCGGCTAGGGTTTCTATCGGCTAGGGTTTCTATCGGCTAGGGTTTCTATCGGCTAGGGTTTCTATCGGCTAGGGTTTCTATCGGCTAGGGTTTCTATCGGCTAGGGTTTCTATCGGCTAGGGTTTCTATCGGCTAGGGTTTCTATCGGCTAGGGTTTCTATCGGCTAGGGTTTCTATCGGCTAGGGTTTCTATCGGCTAGGGTTTCTATCGGCTAGGGTTTCTATCGGCTAGGGTTTCTATCGGCTAGGGTTTCTATCGGCTAGGGTTTCTATCGGCTAGGGTTTCTATCGGCTAGGGTTTCTATCGGCTAGGGTTTCTATCGGCTAGGGTTTCTATCGGCTAGGGTTTCTATCGGCTAGGGTTTCTATCGGCTAGGGTTTCTATCGGCTAGGGTTTCTATCGGCTAGGGTTTCTATCGGCTAGGGTTTCTATCGGCTAGGGTTTCTATCGGCTAGGGTTTCTATCGGCTAGGGTTTCTATCGGCTAGGGTTTCTATCGGCTAGGGTTTCTATCGGCTAGGGTTTCTATCGGCTAGGGTTTCTATCGGCTAGGGTTTCTATCGGCTAGGGTTTCTATCGGCTAGGGTTTCTATCGGCTAGGGTTTCTATCGGCTAGGGTTTCTATCGGCTAGGGTTTCTATCGGCTAGGGTTTCTATCGGCTAGGGTTTCTATCGGCTAGGGTTTCTATCGGCTAGGGTTTCTATCGGCTAGGGTTTCTATCGGCTAGGGTTTCTATCGGCTAGGGTTTCTATCGGCTAGGGTTTCTATCGGCTAGGGTTTCTATCGGCTAGGGTTTCTATCGGCTAGGGTTTCTATCGGCTAGGGTTTCTATCGGCTAGGGTTTCTATCGGCTAGGGTTTCTATCGGCTAGGGTTTCTATCGGCTAGGGTTTCTATCGGCTAGGGTTTCTATCGGCTAGGGTTTCTATCGGCTAGGGTTTCTATCGGCTAGGGTTTCTATCGGCTAGGGTTTCTATCGGCTAGGGTTTCTATCGGCTAGGGTTTCTATCGGCTAGGGTTTCTATCGGCTAGGGTTTCTATCGGCTAGGGTTTCTATCGGCTAGGGTTTCTATCGGCTAGGGTTTCTATCGGCTAGGGTTTCTATCGGCTAGGGTTTCTATCGGCTAGGGTTTCTATCGGCTAGGGTTTCTATCGGCTAGGGTTTCTATCGGCTAGGGTTTCTATCGGCTAGGGTTTCTATCGGCTAGGGTTTCTATCGGCTAGGGTTTCTATCGGCTAGGGTTTCTATCGGCTAGGGTTTCTATCGGCTAGGGTTTCTATCGGCTAGGGTTTCTATCGGCTAGGGTTTCTATCGGCTAGGGTTTCTATCGGCTAGGGTTTCTATCGGCTAGGGTTTCTATCGGCTAGGGTTTCTATCGGCTAGGGTTTCTATCGGCTAGGGTTTCTATCGGCTAGGGTTTCTATCGGCTAGGGTTTCTATCGGCTAGGGTTTCTATCGGCTAGGGTTTCTATCGGCTAGGGTTTCTATCGGCTAGGGTTTCTATCGGCTAGGGTTTCTATCGGCTAGGGTTTCTATCGGCTAGGGTTTCTATCGGCTAGGGTTTCTATCGGCTAGGGTTTCTATCGGCTAGGGTTTCTATCGGCTAGGGTTTCTATCGGCTAGGGTTTCTATCGGCTAGGGTTTCTATCGGCTAGGGTTTCTATCGGCTAGGGTTTCTATCGGCTAGGGTTTCTATCGGCTAGGGTTTCTATCGGCTAGGGTTTCTATCGGCTAGGGTTTCTATCGGCTAGGGTTTCTATCGGCTAGGGTTTCTATCGGCTAGGGTTTCTATCGGCTAGGGTTTCTATCGGCTAGGGTTTCTATCGGCTAGGGTTTCTATCGGCTAGGGTTTCTATCGGCTAGGGTTTCTATCGGCTAGGGTTTCTATCGGCTAGGGTTTCTATCGGCTAGGGTTTCTATCGGCTAGGGTTTCTATCGGCTAGGGTTTCTATCGGCTAGGGTTTCTATCGGCTAGGGTTTCTATCGGCTAGGGTTTCTATCGGCTAGGGTTTCTATCGGCTAGGGTTTCTATCGGCTAGGGTTTCTATCGGCTAGGGTTTCTATCGGCTAGGGTTTCTATCGGCTAGGGTTTCTATCGGCTAGGGTTTCTATCGGCTAGGGTTTCTATCGGCTAGGGTTTCTATCGGCTAGGGTTTCTATCGGCTAGGGTTTCTATCGGCTAGGGTTTCTATCGGCTAGGGTTTCTATCGGCTAGGGTTTCTATCGGCTAGGGTTTCTATCGGCTAGGGTTTCTATCGGCTAGGGTTTCTATCGGCTAGGGTTTCTATCGGCTAGGGTTTCTATCGGCTAGGGTTTCTATCGGCTAGGGTTTCTATCGGCTAGGGTTTCTATCGGCTAGGGTTTCTATCGGCTAGGGTTTCTATCGGCTAGGGTTTCTATCGGCTAGGGTTTCTATCGGCTAGGGTTTCTATCGGCTAGGGTTTCTATCGGCTAGGGTTTCTATCGGCTAGGGTTTCTATCGGCTAGGGTTTCTATCGGCTAGGGTTTCTATCGGCTAGGGTTTCTATCGGCTAGGGTTTCTATCGGCTAGGGTTTCTATCGGCTAGGGTTTCTATCGGCTAGGGTTTCTATCGGCTAGGGTTTCTATCGGCTAGGGTTTCTATCGGCTAGGGTTTCTATCGGCTAGGGTTTCTATCGGCTAGGGTTTCTATCGGCTAGGGTTTCTATCGGCTAGGGTTTCTATCGGCTAGGGTTTCTATCGGCTAGGGTTTCTATCGGCTAGGGTTTCTATCGGCTAGGGTTTCTATCGGCTAGGGTTTCTATCGGCTAGGGTTTCTATCGGCTAGGGTTTCTATCGGCTAGGGTTTCTATCGGCTAGGGTTTCTATCGGCTAGGGTTTCTATCGGCTAGGGTTTCTATCGGCTAGGGTTTCTATCGGCTAGGGTTTCTATCGGCTAGGGTTTCTATCGGCTAGGGTTTCTATCGGCTAGGGTTTCTATCGGCTAGGGTTTCTATCGGCTAGGGTTTCTATCGGCTAGGGTTTCTATCGGCTAGGGTTTCTATCGGCTAGGGTTTCTATCGGCTAGGGTTTCTATCGGCTAGGGTTTCTATCGGCTAGGGTTTCTATCGGCTAGGGTTTCTATCGGCTAGGGTTTCTATCGGCTAGGGTTTCTATCGGCTAGGGTTTCTATCGGCTAGGGTTTCTATCGGCTAGGGTTTCTATCGGCTAGGGTTTCTATCGGCTAGGGTTTCTATCGGCTAGGGTTTCTATCGGCTAGGGTTTCTATCGGCTAGGGTTTCTATCGGCTAGGGTTTCTATCGGCTAGGGTTTCTATCGGCTAGGGTTTCTATCGGCTAGGGTTTCTATCGGCTAGGGTTTCTATCGGCTAGGGTTTCTATCGGCTAGGGTTTCTATCGGCTAGGGTTTCTATCGGCTAGGGTTTCTATCGGCTAGGGTTTCTATCGGCTAGGGTTTCTATCGGCTAGGGTTTCTATCGGCTAGGGTTTCTATCGGCTAGGGTTTCTATCGGCTAGGGTTTCTATCGGCTAGGGTTTCTATCGGCTAGGGTTTCTATCGGCTAGGGTTTCTATCGGCTAGGGTTTCTATCGGCTAGGGTTTCTATCGGCTAGGGTTTCTATCGGCTAGGGTTTCTATCGGCTAGGGTTTCTATCGGCTAGGGTTTCTATCGGCTAGGGTTTCTATCGGCTAGGGTTTCTATCGGCTAGGGTTTCTATCGGCTAGGGTTTCTATCGGCTAGGGTTTCTATCGGCTAGGGTTTCTATCGGCTAGGGTTTCTATCGGCTAGGGTTTCTATCGGCTAGGGTTTCTATCGGCTAGGGTTTCTATCGGCTAGGGTTTCTATCGGCTAGGGTTTCTATCGGCTAGGGTTTCTATCGGCTAGGGTTTCTATCGGCTAGGGTTTCTATCGGCTAGGGTTTCTATCGGCTAGGGTTTCTATCGGCTAGGGTTTCTATCGGCTAGGGTTTCTATCGGCTAGGGTTTCTATCGGCTAGGGTTTCTATCGGCTAGGGTTTCTATCGGCTAGGGTTTCTATCGGCTAGGGTTTCTATCGGCTAGGGTTTCTATCGGCTAGGGTTTCTATCGGCTAGGGTTTCTATCGGCTAGGGTTTCTATCGGCTAGGGTTTCTATCGGCTAGGGTTTCTATCGGCTAGGGTTTCTATCGGCTAGGGTTTCTATCGGCTAGGGTTTCTATCGGCTAGGGTTTCTATCGGCTAGGGTTTCTATCGGCTAGGGTTTCTATCGGCTAGGGTTTCTATCGGCTAGGGTTTCTATCGGCTAGGGTTTCTATCGGCTAGGGTTTCTATCGGCTAGGGTTTCTATCGGCTAGGGTTTCTATCGGCTAGGGTTTCTATCGGCTAGGGTTTCTATCGGCTAGGGTTTCTATCGGCTAGGGTTTCTATCGGCTAGGGTTTCTATCGGCTAGGGTTTCTATCGGCTAGGGTTTCTATCGGCTAGGGTTTCTATCGGCTAGGGTTTCTATCGGCTAGGGTTTCTATCGGCTAGGGTTTCTATCGGCTAGGGTTTCTATCGGCTAGGGTTTCTATCGGCTAGGGTTTCTATCGGCTAGGGTTTCTATCGGCTAGGGTTTCTATCGGCTAGGGTTTCTATCGGCTAGGGTTTCTATCGGCTAGGGTTTCTATCGGCTAGGGTTTCTATCGGCTAGGGTTTCTATCGGCTAGGGTTTCTATCGGCTAGGGTTTCTATCGGCTAGGGTTTCTATCGGCTAGGGTTTCTATCGGCTAGGGTTTCTATCGGCTAGGGTTTCTATCGGCTAGGGTTTCTATCGGCTAGGGTTTCTATCGGCTAGGGTTTCTATCGGCTAGGGTTTCTATCGGCTAGGGTTTCTATCGGCTAGGGTTTCTATCGGCTAGGGTTTCTATCGGCTAGGGTTTCTATCGGCTAGGGTTTCTATCGGCTAGGGTTTCTATCGGCTAGGGTTTCTATCGGCTAGGGTTTCTATCGGCTAGGGTTTCTATCGGCTAGGGTTTCTATCGGCTAGGGTTTCTATCGGCTAGGGTTTCTATCGGCTAGGGTTTCTATCGGCTAGGGTTTCTATCGGCTAGGGTTTCTATCGGCTAGGGTTTCTATCGGCTAGGGTTTCTATCGGCTAGGGTTTCTATCGGCTAGGGTTTCTATCGGCTAGGGTTTCTATCGGCTAGGGTTTCTATCGGCTAGGGTTTCTATCGGCTAGGGTTTCTATCGGCTAGGGTTTCTATCGGCTAGGGTTTCTATCGGCTAGGGTTTCTATCGGCTAGGGTTTCTATCGGCTAGGGTTTCTATCGGCTAGGGTTAGGGTTAGGGTTAGGGTTAGGGTTAGGGTTAGGGTTAGGGTTAGGGTTAGGGTTAGGGTTAGGGTTAGGGTTCGGGTTAGGGTTCGGGTTAGGGTTAGGGTTCGGGTTAGGGTTAGGGTTAGGGTTAGGGTTCGGGTTAGGGTTAGGGTTAGGGTTAGGGTTCGGGTTAGGGTTAGGGTTCGGGTTAGGGTTCGGGTTAGGGTTAGGGTTAGGGTTAGGGTTAGGGTTAGGGTTCGGGTTAGGGTTAGGGTTAGGGTTAGGGTTAGGGTTAGGGTTCGGGTTAGGGTTAGGGTTAGGGTTAGGGTTAGGGTTCGGGTTAGGGTTCGGG
>NC_137831.1:0-12500 GCF_963921795.1 Nannobrachium achirus
GGAGCAGACAGACAGACAGACCAGCGTCAGGTCAAAAGCCCCGCCCTCCTGTTTCCGCTCATTCCCACGCACACACACACTGAACAAACACACGCCGTTTCCGTATCCGCCATGGAGCAGAAACAGGGAAAAGAGAACCGAGACATTTCCTTACATTATTTCCTATTTATTGATTGATTGATTGATTGATTGATTGAAGACTTTATTGTCAGTTTGCATAGGAAAAGGTACAGTTTCATGGCGGTACAGTTCACTGGTACAAGGTCTACTAAAAGGAGATCCATGAAAAGACTAAGCTTATTTCCACAGGAAACCATTGAAGTAGCTCATATAACATTGAATGACGGATAGAACACAGTAGGCCTACTATGCAGTAGATATAGGGGAAAGCGGGGTAAACTGAGACACCCCCTGTATCTTGGCAATGGAACACATTGTGGTCATGTGACCATTATATTTTCATGATATATTTATTTATATTTTATATATAAAGTCACAATGCAACATAGCTCTGTTTACACAATGCTGTGCCCCCTCCTAATGTAAGTATGTTCCCCATTTTCAACTGTTTTTATTTTTATTTGAGACACTTGCTTTGGCAATGTAAACGTATGCTTTCTCATGCTAATATAGCTAATTTGAATTGAATTGAATTGTGTGTGTGTGTGTGTGTGTGTGTGTGTGTGTGTGTGTGTGTGTGTGTTGTGTGTGTGTGTGTGTGTGTGTGTGTGTGTGTGTGTGTGTGTGTGTGTGTGTGTGTGTGTGTGTGTGTGTGTGTTTGTGTGTGTGTGTGTGTGTGAGAGAGAGAGAGAGAGGGGGTGGGCATTCCTAGGGGGGAGCTGTCACTCTTTAAACACACACACACACACACACACACACACACACACACACACACACACACACACACACACACGCACACACACACACGCACACACACACACACACGCGCGCGCGCGCACACGCGCACACACACACACACACACACACACACACACACACACACACACACACACACACACACACACAGCAGATATGTAACAAAAATGAAGGCTGTAATTATGCAGATTCCCACAGCATTTCTCTAAACATTATTCTAAACGCTCACTGTGAGCTTGTAGATCTGCTGTTTTTGAGTAGCCAACATATCCATGATGAACTACTTTCACTGGGGACCCCCTGGAACCCCCCGAGGACCCCCGGGGGTCCCCGAACCGCACTGTGAGCATTCAGTAAGATGACACGGTGTGAGTTTGTAGATCTGCTGTTTTTGAGTAGCCAACATATCCATGATGAACTACTTTCACTGGGGACCCCCTGGAACCCCCCGAGGACCCCCGGGGGTCCCCAGACCGCACTGGGGGCGTTCAGTAAGATGACATGGTGTGAGCTTGTAGATCGGCTATTTTCAAGTGGTTTATGTATGTTTTAAATGTATAATTTACATCTCCAAAGTAACTAGTAACTAAACTTTTCAAATAAATGTAGTGGAGTAAAAGTACAATATTTGGATCTGAGATGTAGTGGAGTAGAAGTAAAAGTATCGGAAACTGGAAATACTCAAGTAAAGTACAAATAGCTCCAAGGTGTACTTAATTACAGTACTTGAGTAAATCTACTTAAAGTCCATTTTCGACTGCAGCTTTAGCACCACACCACACCACACCACACCACACCACTCCACTCCACACCACACCACACCACACCACTCCACACCACTCCACTCTACTCTACTCCACGCCACGCCACGCCACATCACATCACACCACTCCAGTGAGTGATCAGTCATTATGAAGTGTTCGGCCCTGTTTGGCCCAGCTCAGACCTACTCTGGATTGGATACTTTTTTAGTACCACGTTTAGTACCACTTTCACACCACTCTACCCAGGTCCTTGTAGTGGAAAACCTGGCACAAGTGGTCGGTGTGGTGTGGAGTGGAGTGGAGTGGTGTGGTGTGGTGTGGTGTGGTGTGGTGTTGGGCCTGTGGAAATGGGGCTTTATTAGTTACTTTACAGGACTGCCCTTCCCCCTCTCTCTCTGCCTGTCTTTCTGGTCAGTCTTGTCCCCACATGTAAGTTATGTCACTAATGTGACCCCCCCCCCCCCCCCAACCCCCCAACACACCTTAAGGCTGTGAAGGAGTCCAACCCAAGCCACCGTCCGTCCGTCCGTCCGTCCGTCCGTCCGTCAGTCAGTCAGTCAGTCTCAGTCAGCAGAGAGTACACATCACATGTGTGTCTGTCAGCACCGTCCAAATCATCCCTACGTCACCACATTAACACCATCAGTGTGAATGCAGTGATCCATTCAAGCTGCACCATCAACCCTCTGACTCTGAAGATCTGAAAAGGTAGGTTTTTTAAGGAGTCTTTCCTCTGTGATAGAATGTGTAGCTGCTGTTGTTAGTTGCTGTACAACAACATTGTGGGGCAGAGGCTGTGCACTGCCACCCAGGGAGTGTGGGTCGGTGTTGATTCTTTTTTTTTTTTAAAGATTTGTTTTTGGGCTTTTTATGCCTTTATTTGATAGCATAGTAGACTGACAGGAAATGGGGAGAGAGATGGGGAACGACATGTGGCAAAGGTCGTCCGGATCGGGAATCGAACCGGCGACGCCAGCAGGCATCATAGCCTAGTATGTGGTATGCGCCTTGACCACTAGGCCAGCGGGCGGCCCGTCAGTGTTGATTCTGACAGCACATGTTGATTTAGTTTTAATCATTTGAGTCTTTTGAATCGTCATAATTTAGTCACCTGAAAAGTTTTAGTTTTAGTCAAATTTTAGCCGACTGAATATCATAAGGTTTTAGTCGACTAAATCTACAGTTGATTTAGTCGACTGAAATGTATTTTGGCAGGCCTTGATGGCATCATAATGATTTTACACTTGGTTGCGTGCTGAAAATAGACGATCTACAAGCTCACAACGCGTCGCAGCGTTGTGAGCTTGTAGATCGTCTATTTTCAGCACGCAACACCTGAGAGCAAACAAACATAAAATGACTCTCTTCTCCACTAGTCCCTCCCTAACGTTTTAGTCTAGTTTTTATTTTGTTGACGAAATTGTCAATATATTTAGTCTTAATTTTAGCCATCACAGCTTAGAATTTGTTTTGCTTTTATTTAGTTTTCGTCAGTGAAAAAAACACAAGGTGGGTACTAGGTGGGTACTAGGTGGGTACCAGGTGGGTACCAGGTGGGTACTAGGTGGTACCAGGTGGGTACTAGGTGGGTACCAGGTGGGTACTAGGTGGGTACTAGGTGGTACTAGGTTGATACTAGGTGGGTACTAGGTGGGTACTAGGTGGGTACTAGGTGGGTACTAGGTTGATACTAGGTGGGTACTAGGTGGGTACCAGGTGGTACTAGGTGGGTGCTAGGTGGGTACTAGGTGTGTACTAGGTGGGTACTAGGTGGGTACTAGGTGGTACTAGGTGGGTACTAGGTGGGTGCTAGGTGGGTACCAGGTGGGTACTAGGTGGGTACTAGGTGGGTACTAGGTGTGTACTAGGTGGGTACTAGGTGGGTACTAGGTGGTACTAGGTGGGTACTAGGTGGGTACTAGGTGGGTACCAGGTGGGTACTAGGTGGTACTAGGTGGGTACTAGGTGGGTGCTAGGTGGGTACTAGGTGTGTACTAGGTGGGTACTAGGTGGGTACTAGGTGGTACTAGGTGGGTACTAGGTGGGTACTAGGTGGGTACCAGGTGGGTACTAGGTGGGTACTAGGTGGTACCAGGTGGGTGCTAGGTGGGTACTAGGTGGGTACCAGGTGGGTACTAGGTGGGTACCAGGTGGGTACCAGGTGGGTACTAGGTGGGCACTAGGTGGGTACCAGGTGGGTACCAGGTGGGTACTAGGTTGATACTAGGTCGTACCAGGTGGGTACTAGGTGGGTACCAGGTGGGTACTAGGTGGTACTAGGTGGATACTAGGTGGGTACTAGGTGGGTACCAGGTGGGTACTAGGTGGTACTAGGTGGGTACCAGGTGGGTACTAGGTGGTACCAGGTGGGTACTAGGTGGTACTAGGTGGGTACCAGGTGGGTACTAGGTGGTACCAGGTGGGTACTAGGTGGGTACTAGGTGGGTACCAGGTGGGTACCAGGTGGGTACTAGGTGGGTACTAGGTGGGTACCAGGTGGGTACCAGGTGGGTACTAGGTGGGTAC
The DNA here is from genome assembly GCF_963921795.1 of Nannobrachium achirus. NCBI lineage: Eukaryota > Metazoa > Chordata > Actinopteri > Myctophiformes > Myctophidae > Nannobrachium > Nannobrachium achirus. Next base: position 4,167 of record NC_137831.1, read on the forward strand.
TAGGTGGTACCAGGTGGGTACCAGGTGGGTACTAGGTGGGTACCAGGTGGGTACCAGGTGGGTACTAGGTGGTACTAGGTGGGTACAAGGTGGGTACTAGGTGGGTACTAGGTGGGTACCAGGTGGGTACTAGGTTGATACTAGGTCGTACCAGGTGGGTACTAGGTGGGTACCAGGTGGGTACCAGGTGGGTACTAGGTGGGTACTAGGTTGATACTAGGTGGGTACCAGGTGGGTACCAGGTGGGTACTAGGTGGGTACCAGGTGGGTACTAGGTGCATACAGGGAGTGTGAGGCACCTGACCTGGAAGAGCTTGTAGTTTTTATTACCGTTGCCCTCATCCATGCCACATTTTGCACACACACTCCTTACCTGTCAAACTACAACCTCCAAGGACCCCCGGAGCTCCAGGGACCCCCAGGACCCTGGGGGACCCCCAGGTGTAAAAAATTACCAAATGTGCAAAAATGACCAAATGACCACCCCAACGGGGCTGCTCACGGGGAATTCCTGGGGACCACCCACTCCTGGTGCTCCAGAACGGATGCAAAAGTGCTGGCGCCCCCAGTGGAGGACCCCCTCCACTGCAGCTCACATAAAATGCTGTAACTCGGGCTAGGAGCGTCCGGGAGAGCCGGGGCCGGTACCTATTCGTCCGCCAAGGCAACGCGGAGACCCCACCCCTCATTTCTCACATGGCCCTCTTCTAGCGCCACCTTCAGGCCAATTTTTAAAACACATTTTTGGACACTGCTCCTACAGTTTTTGCCCTAAAATCACGCAAATCGCTACACAGTATGTCTACACTCATCCCATCAACATGAATCTGTCCCATATAGCGCCACCTTCAGGCCCATTTTTAAAAACACATTTTTGGACACTGCTCCTACAGATTTTGCCCTAAAATCACGAAAATCACTACACAGCATGTCTACACTCATGTCATCAACATGGATCAGGAAGATTTTGGAAAAACAAATTTTTGCCCTATTTGTGGAGATAAGCGACCTACGGTCGCTTATCTCCCGATTAGGGAGTCTTACTGGTTTAAATGAGTCCATATACAAATATAGGTGTTGAATTATCAGTCTTTATCAGTAGTTTACTACTGTACATCATGTGAATACATTGAATCACTGTGTTACAGTCTTTATCATGAAGGTATGTACAGTAGTTTACTACTGTACATCATGTGAACACATTGAATCACTGTGTTACAGTCTTTATCATGAAGGTATGTACAGTAGTTTACTACTGTACATCATGTGAACACATTGAATCACTGTGTTACAGTCTTTATCATGAAGGTATGTACAGTAGTTTACTACCGTACATCATGTGAACACATTGAATCACTGTGTTACAGTCTTTATCATGAAGGTATGTACAGTAGTTTACTACTGTACATCATGTGAACACATTGAATCACTGTGTTACAGTCTTTATCATTGATAGTAAAATATGTTATTGTTGTTTAACATGGTATAGATATCATTCTCAGTGTTAAAAGTCAATGCCATGATGTTTTGATCTGATAACTAATGCACGAGACGAGAATCTGCCCCACTCCAGGGACAGAAAGATTGACCAGAAATGTCAAAGTGTCCAGGACACGGGATAATAAAAACGCCAAAACATTCTACAGCCTTGGCTTCTGAGTCCATGAGACTCAGTCACAACAACATCCCATCCATGTTATGTTTAATTGTCCAATCAGAATGTGACTAATGTATTCTGTAAACTCCATATATCTGTGAATCATTATGCTTTGTACTCAGAGAAACTATGGGTGAGAAAATGCTCAATACTGTACTTGTACAGTACTTTGAACTCTGACTAAACTTCAACACAAAAACGCATATTCCCTGGTGTGGACATTCATCATTTCTTGTGTGTGGAGTATTTTATTATGATTGGGGAAAACTGTTTATCCATATGGAATATGATCCATAATTCCATCAATGGCCCATTCGATTGCCGGATTAGCTCCGAGGAGATATTGGGGCTCAACTTTGTTGGACTCATTTTGTCTTCTCCGCTGCTAGAACCAGTTACGGATTTCTACTGATTTGACGTTTATGGATTCGATACAGCTGGACAGTTTGTTTTGGAATCCCACTTCGTTCATCTCTGCTAGTAACAACCAGCCGAGGATATTATCAGACGTTTCCCCTGACTCCCACGGAGTAACACTGAAAGGACTCCCTCCACGTTTTTTTCCTCCTGAGCGCGGCACAGGAAGGCAGAAAACACCTGCCGAAATCTAAACAACCTTTTTACAAACGGAACAACACCTTTGAATTGAAGCGTCTCTTCAAAGCTTGGAGAATGAACTGATAACAGCTTTAATGGCTAAGATAGACAATGAGGAAATGAAACAGTTGTTTCTAGGTGCCCCACAATTGCACCATTTTTGCCCATATGGAGAAAGGAATTCGGATATGATGACTCTCTCCCACATCAACATATCGATAAGATCTCACAACGGTCTGAAGAAAGACGAAATGGAGGCGGCCAGGGTTGGCTCTGGCACAGCGTTCCACACCAGGGACCGGACACAGACAGTTTCTCTCACAGAGACTTGAGAGGCGGGTCATACGTTTATACCTGCTGTCTTAAGAGCCTAGCTAGCTCTTAACACAGCTGCATTTTTATTGTTTAATGTTTTGTAGTCTATTGTTTTATCGCTTTTCGTTGCACGTTTGAGTAACAGAATAGGGACTGCGGTTTCCTGTTCTGAGGACATAGCAGACTGTTGGTCACAGATTCATGCTTGTCCATATTATTAGTTGGTGTTATTTAGCACGAGACTCCAGTTTAGTGTTGCCAGGACGAAAGTTATTTCTGTCCTGAAGGAAATCTTTACACGATTTTGTTTAGTGTACCCAGAACAAAAGCAATTGTTCTGAAGGGAGAATCTCTTGGCCAGTGCATAACCCAGCCACTTAACCACATAACAAATCGCGTGGTTATTTTATTAATAATAGCTGTTTCCAGCTACTTAATCACATAAGAAATAGCGTGGTTATTTTAATTGGTAGATTTCCTTTATGTTCCAGAACAGAACGTTCTGACGGAAATCTTCATGCTTTACGCTTACACGTCTTTGTTTTCGTCTCAGTCTTATCTTATTTTATTTTATTTAATTTCCGTCTCAGGCGACTCTGAGATGTTGAATACAGGAGCTTTTTATCTCAGCGCTCCTAAGAACATTTTTAAGAAACATGACCATTCAAGCTAAAAAAAGCCCCCTGCTCCGAGAAGCAGTGTTTTTATCGTGTAAAACCTGGACCCACACGGATGAAAGGTTACAATCTAAACCCAGAACCTCTTTTTAACCCGGACCTCAAGTCATTCTGGAAGATCATCGGGGACTCCCAGTTATCAACACTGCCTAAAACTTTTCCTGGAACATGTCAATGGATATGTGCGGAGCTGTGGAGAAATCGGACATTATTTGCCACTGGATGTTCGAACCTCATCAGGAAGGAACAGAGGACGCAAGCAATGTTTTCCAGATGCTGAAGGGCTTGACAGAGCCCCCCCCCCCCCCCCCCCCCCCAGCCGAACCTGGCTGGCCTTTCACTCACAACGCGATGGGACGCGTTGTGAGCTTGTCGATCTGCTACGTGACTTTCATGGATTACAATGTCCCGAAAAGAACAAACACTCTTGACCCTTGGGACGCCCCGAGATAATGGTACTATATATTTTGTTTACTTTTGACTAAGAACGACTTCTGGAAAGAAAAAAAAAAGAAAAATCAAGTTCTGACTGACAAACCTGTGTGTTAAATGTTTTTGATAATCTATCTCTGTCTAATCATCTCTAATCCAATTTTCCTCCCCTGGTTACATTTCGGTTTGTCTATTATGAAAGCAGGAAAATCAAACCAAGTATAAAGTGAGCGGTGCTACTTCTGTGTACAATATGGTACAATATGTGCTTGGCTTATGCTGCTTGCTTGCTCAATGCCTGCTGCTCGCGTGAGCTGCTTACGCTGCTTATAGGCTGGCACGGCCTATGTGTTATTTTATTGTTTTATTTTGAAAAAAAAAAACTATGAGGGGCTGGAATTGTTTTTTTTTATTTTCATTTTTTCTTATTTTTACCTTGAGAGGCCACGAGCCGTTTCAGTTTCTGTGTGACCTTGCTCTCTCTTTCTCTCTCAAAAATGGGTTTCATTCGCTCTTGTTCTGTATAATCTACTGTTTACATTCTAATACAGGGCTTGATAACAATGTGAATCTGTCTTATTTGAATCTGTCTTGGGTTTTTCTCCCTCTGTTTGTGTTCTAACTCACTTGCCTGGTTTGCAAAACTAGGAATTATTTACACATATGACTGTCTCTCTCTCTCTCTCTAAAAAGGGATCTCATTCACTCTTGGTATGACTACACTCGTACTGATAACAACCAACGCTTGGGTTTATTTGAATGTTTATATATGATGCCCCTAACGTCTTAATAATTTTTTCTCTCCCTAATGTATTAATTCTTTTTCACCAATGTGGTAGGGATTATTTTTACTTTATTTATTTCATTTTAGGGGACAGGACGGACTCGACCTGGATAGACAGGTATCGTGGAAGGAACTCCACTAACTCGCTAACCAACTTGACTGACACTCAACTTGACGGACTGACGGTTTTATTTCAATTTTATTTTAGCCAGTTTAATTTCATGACTGTTTATTTTATTATAACCCATTTTCTCCTGTCCTCCTGTTTTGTCGTGAAAAACACTATTTCCTGTGTAACAACTGAACCTTGTTCTTTCAAACTATTGTTATCTCTATTTTCAACCTTGCCCTGGTTTTACTCAACCTTTAATTTATCCTTCTTGGTTTATTCTGGGTAATCCCTTATCCTCTTTACTTGAGTAAAAGTACTTTGATTACTCCCTCAGCAGGCTGAAACCGTTCCAAAAACAATTTATATGGCTGGGCTCATTCAAACCTTTTCAGTCAAATTCCACAATTATTACAACCCTACTGGGCTTATACGGGATTACACATTATGGAAAAAAAAATGACATTATGATTATGTTATGTATTTTTATTATTATTATTTTACTTCTTTAAAGTCTCTCTCTCTGGGACACTTTCAGTAGAGAGCCTTTCAGCAGGCCTCGCTAACTATTGTTTTGGGAAAACCTTATCTTGTTATGATACACTTCCCCCCTCACAGGCCTGGAAGCTCACTCTAACTCTGACAGTGAGCAGAGTCATTGTCCTTTACTGTACCTCGGTACCCTACTGTACCTCGGTACCATCTGTTTCTCATTTAACCATATTTTAACAAATTATCCTCCAAACAAAACAATTTTTGTCACACCCAATATTTTTGGCTGTGGCAAACGGGAGGGAATGTGTTTGGAGAATTAATATTTAGAATTAATATTTTTTCATTTAATTTTATTTCTTTCATATTTTCATTTTCTGAATTCATATTTCATTTTCTGATTTCATATTTTCATATTTCATTTTGTTTTCATTTCATCCCATTTAAATATATTTCATTTTGTGAAGTTGATTCCAATCCTCAACAGGGTTAATCTGTTTCCCCTAACAGAACAAACTGACACAACTTGTGTCCCCTTTTTGGTGATGTATCTAAACATTTCAATTTAATTTCTATATATAAATACCTTATTGCCTTACAGTATGGATTGATTTGTCCCTGTCTTTTCCCTTGTCTTACAGATAAAGATATTTTGAGATGATAATGGAGAATGATTTGACAGACACATACTTCACTACATGTCTGTCCAAAGTGGAAATGTCAAAAAGGATGATTGAAAAGTCCATATGTATTTCGTGAGTATGAAACTGCATCACACACGTTTTCCCGCTGTAAAGTGTTTTCTTTCAGACCTTGACTCGGACAAAAGCCAGTAGTGGTAAGGAGGAATAGACAGTTGGCTTTAAGGGGGCTCCGGTTTGACACCTCCCAATAATGTGACAATTAAGACCACTCATTACCTAAAGGTAACCTCGGAGGTGTACGAATTATGACCGCCAAACGGCTGATTTTCGGATGCTGTCTAAATACATTTTGAATGCTTTTGTCTTTAACCTAAATTATGGTAAAGAGTCAAGTTCGTCTTGTTTTGACTAAAATCGGCCCCAAATTGTAATAACCACCCGGGAGCGTGATGCTGATGTGTTTTTATCTTGCTTGACATGGATAATTTCAAATCAATCTTGGACACATTGAACCTTTGTATATATAATAATTAATAATTAAGATAATAAAAATCTTTTACCTCTACTTTAAAAAAAACAAAGTTCAATTATGATATTCTGATTTAAATACCTTTGGAAATATACAGTTCTTTTGACTCTGAAAAAAACTATCGAAATGTTTATGTTGACTTAAAATTTTCAATGATTGTTTTCCGTTTCAAATACTTTTAAAAAGTTTAACCCATGTTTTCTTCCCTTGTTGTTTATGCTGCCTTGACATTTAACACTTCAAATGCTATCTCAGGAGGGAATTGATAGTAAAATATGTTATTGTTGTTTAACATGGTATAGATATCATTCTCAGTGTTAAAAGTCAATGCCATGATGTTTTGATCTGATAACTAATGCACGAGACGAGAATCTGCCCCACTCCAGGGACAGAAAGATTGACCAGAAATGTCAAAGTGTCCAGGACACGGGATAATAAAAACGCCAAAACATTCTACAGCCTTGGCTTCTGAGTCCATGAGACTCAGTCACAACAACATCCCATCCATGTTATGTTTAATTGTCCAATCAGAATGTGACTAATGTATTCTGTAAACTCCATATATCTGTGAATCATTATGCTTTGTACTCAGAGAAACTATGGGTGAGAAAATGCTCAATACTGTACTTGTACAGTACTTTGAACTCTGACTAAACTTCAACACAAAAACGCATATTCCCTGGTGTGGACATTCATCATTTCTTGTGTGTGGAGTATTTTATTATGATTGGGGAAAACTGTTTATCCATATGGAATATGATCCATAATTCCATCAATCATGAAGGTATGTACAGTAGTTACATCATGTGAACACATTGAATCACTGTGTTACAGTCTTTATCATGAAGGTATGTACAGTAGTTATATCATGTGAACACATTGAATCACTGAATGTGTTACAGTCTGCAGTGTTGACCTTTCATATCGAGGCTCCTAACACAGAAATCATAAAACTTGGATTATAACTAGGGTTGCCACCTTTCAGAAATTGAAATAAGGAACACCTCTTCCGGGCACGCGGTGCGTGCGTTCCGTGCGCGTGGCACAGCCGCCGGCCGGCGAAAAAATGCAGTCCCAAACCCATGAAATGCATAGAATAGTTATAACTATAACACACAACATGGTATAATAACCTATATTGTTTTGCAGTTTGAAGTGGCCAATTGTTTCTAAAATATGAATAAGTTAATTTTGTATGAAATAAAGCAATGTATGAATGATTTGAACCTGGCTCTTGGGTCACTTGGTGGTCAGTAAAGAGAAGGTAGTCAAGAAACCATTAAGTCATATACTTAAAGTTTAAAGTGCTTTATTAGCAACGAAGATTAAACATTTTTTACTTTAGGCTGAATAGGCTTCACTAGCCTGAACCTGAGCATAGCCTAGTTTAAAGTGCTTTATTAGCAATGAACATTGAACATTTTTACTTTAGGCTGAATAGGCTTCACTAGCCTAAACCTGAGCATAGCCTATTTTATGAACATTGAACATTTTTACTTCAGGCTGAATAGGCTTCACTAGCCTAAACCTGAGCATAGCCTATTTTAACCCGAACCCATAAAGTGTCTACTGTCTACAATCCACTATCTTGACACTCGAACCAAAATTGTTCTATAGATCATAATCTACAAATTGGAAGTGAAAAATAAACTTTAACACAAATTTAAAATGAAAACCAAAAATTACATGTACACGGAACCCCACTATAGGCAGAGCGTAGAGCGCACCACAGCCGCAGCGACTGCGAGCCACCTCACAGAAGGTCCTTCGTGCCTCTCCCTCCTTCTGCTGTCTTTTCCTGTGTTTTATTTCATTCATTATTGTTAAATTCTGTGTTGAGGTTTGTGTGACAGACCTTTATGGGGCATTTGGTTAAATACGGAACAAACCGCGTTCCGTATTGGTTCAATACGGAACGCATCTTTTAATTGTCCAATACGGAACGATTCCGTATTATACGGAACGGGTGGCAACCCTAATTATAACTGTGATTATAATACACTATAAACTATTAATGTATTACTATGATAATTATAATACACTATAATAGATTATAATAGTGGTTATAACACAATAGAATCTATTATCATGTATTACA
>NC_137831.1:17500-25000 GCF_963921795.1 Nannobrachium achirus
AGTCCTATAACCCAGCTCTGAGATGGTATTTAATAGTCCTATAACCCAGCTCTGAGATGGTATTTAATAGTCCTATAACCCAGCTCTGAGATGGTATTTAATAGTCCTATAACCTAGCTCTGAGATGGTATTTAATAGTCCTATAACCCAGCTCTGAGATGGTATTTAATAGTCCTATAACCCAGCTATGAGATGGTATTTAATAGTCTGCTCCTATAACCCAGCTATGAGATGGTATTTAATAGTCCACCTATAACCCAGCTCTGTATAACACAGCTCTGAGATGGTATGTAGCAGAGGTTGGTATTTAATGATCTTGGTCATAAAGGCTTCCTCCAGCCTAATGTCAGCCTTACACTAGCAGATAATCGGGCGTGATTGAATCGGGTATTAAACACTACAGGATTCAGATTATCTGACCAGATAATCTAAACAGGCTCACACTAGCTGTTTTGAAAAGTCAGGCGCTCCGCACGCTATAGGATTCTAACCCGATTGAGTCGGGCCTGAACACAGCAATAATAAATAATATAATGAATACAAAATGTTCTGAGAGCTTTGCCTTGCAACACGCACGCACGCACATACAGATAAACACATTCATGTTATCCACTCACTCACTCACTGTCCCATTTTGATGATAATATGAGTTCACTTTGACACGTTTGATGTCCATCCATGGATCAACTCTACTTTCCCTCTCTCGCTGTGAAACTAGTCTGCTTCTCTTCATGGTGCCTGATTTATGATCACTCTGGTATGACTGTGTGGCGCACAGAACATATAGATCTCCAAGACCACACTGTGTCCCTACCTGCCACGTTGTAGGGCTTGTAGATCAGGCTTGTGTTCTTTGACTTGGAAGGGCAAAGCAAGATGTGTGCTGTGCAGTCTGTCTATGACTGCAGTGGTAGCTGTTATTTCTGCTGTTTGTTTGATACGCGCTACCCTTGAGTTTTAATTCTCATCCCAATCATTCATGATACAATTAACCTAATGGACGGACAGACGGACAGACGGACAGTGTCTGTCTGTGTGCGCGCGTGCACGAGTGTGTGTGTGTGTGTGTGTGTGTGTGTGTGTGTGTGTGTGTGTGTGTGTGTGTGTGTGTGTGTGTGTGTGTGTGAGAGAGAGAGAGAGAGAGAGAGAGAGAGAGAGAGAGAGAGAGAGAGAGAGAGAGAGAGACTACTAGATACTATGGTCTTGCGTCCGTGCAGCAGCTATATTTACTGTGGGTCCCCCGCTGCCATTCCAGACCAGTAGTGATCCCAGAAAAATATCAAACATTTTTTAAAAGAGTCGGGCTTCCCCCGATCCTCCTCCGAGCCACTCGGCTGGGCTCAGACTGGATCTGTGAGACCTCACACTAGATGACATTCATGCCCGATAGTCGGGCCCGTTTCAGACGCGGGCAGCCCGATTGTCAGGAGGGTCATTAAATGCCCCGATTGTCGGCTAGTGTACGGCCAGCTTTAAGTCAAAGGTGCTGCCATCTCTGATACAGACACTTCCCTGGACTCTTCATCAACCACAACATCTGGTGTATTAGCACACGCACGCACGCACGCACGCACGCACGCACGCGCACACACACACACACACACACACACACACACACACACACACACACACACACACACACACACACACACACACACACACACACACACACACACACACACACACACACACACACACAGCTCTTAACCACAGGTCTCTACCTGCAATGACCTTTGCAGATCTACAATCTACAAGCTCACTGTGCACTCCTTACACGCACGCGGGCATGTGTGTGTGTGTGTGTGTGTGTGTGTGTGTGTGTGTGTGTGTGTGTGTGTGTGTGTGCGCGCGCGCGCGCGCGTTAAAATGTTTTAATTTACTGCATTCTATGGTTTTAGTGATTTTAGTGATTTAGATGTCAGTGGGTGGGGCCATGCGTACAAGTCCCTAAATATGTCTGTTTAGACACAATAAGATGGTGATTTATTCATTACTATTTACAGTAACACCAGCAGCCCCCATAACTCACTTTCTGTCATTTATGATGGACAAAGACCTGTCAATCATCTGTCTGGTGAGGATCAGGAAATGGTTTCATGCTGAAACACTTTTTATTGTGTTGAAGTTAAGCTTAAAGTTAAGGTACTTGGTGATATCATGCGTTTTACACTCTGAGTCTCCTGCGGTGCCCCTGAATTCTCATTTCTCCTGGATTTGGTGTCAAACACTGGAAATGAAATCTACTACTGTATGGGGGGGGGGGGGGGGGGGGGGGGCCACTGCAAGCAATCATAGGGAGATATTCAATAAGTAATGCCTGGCTATTGTTAAAGATGGATCTTACATTGCTTCAGTAATCAAATACAAATCAAACCCAGTTTGAAGTGAATGGTGGATTTTGAGCACCTATCAACAGTCCCCCCCCCCCCCCCCCCACACACACACACACCTGATTGATCGATTGAAGACTTTGTTGTCAGTTTGCATAGGAAAAGGTACAGTTTCATGACAGTACAGTTCACTGGTACAAGCCAAGGTCAACTAAAAGGAGATCCTAGGAAAGACTAAGCTTATTTCCATAGGAAACCATTGAAGTATCTCATATAAATCAGTCCAATGTTTGCAACTCTAATTAGTCACAGTCTGCTCCTGCATACACTATCAGTCCTCCTACACTGTAAGGCAGGGGTTCCCAAACTGTTTTGTCTCAGGTCACCCATAAATATGTTTTTAATCCGAGGCACCCCTACATTATAATTTAATCACCCCTACATTATAATTTAATCACCCCTACATTATAATTTAATCACCCCTACATTATAATTTTCACTCCCAGCACCTTATATTTATAGCATATCGTTGTTGTCGGGTGGAAACCTTGTATGTCCAAAACCGTTAAAAAAATAAAATGTACTAAACTAGTGAAAACGGCAGATCTACAAGCACACATCGCGAGGCGTTGTGTGCTTGTAGATCAGCTGTTTTCACTAGTTTTTGCGACGGTCTTGCATGATGAAGCAGGGCAAAAGACGTAGAAACTTGGAGATACGAGGTTTCTGCCCGACAGTGACGATATTTTAGTGATTATGTTGCGAGGAAAACGTTGAGATAACAGCCATTTTGGTTAGAACTGACTGAAAATAACTTTGTACTTCAAGTTTAAAACTATACTAAATAATATTCTTTCAAGTGTCCAAATGAATTCCAAATATTATCAAATGATCTCGCGGCACCCCTGGACTGCCGTCACGGCACCCCAGGGTGCCCCGTCACCCCAGGGTGCCCCGTCACCCCAGTGCGCGAGATTTGCCGTCAGAGCCGGCGCCCACTTAGGAGTCTATTTGTAGGCTTTGTGTACCATGCCGCACTCTAGTGGATCCAATGAGGATGAGCTATCTTCATTAATTAAATATCTTTGACATTGTCTCAGAACGAGGGGGGGAGGGGCGGTCCAATGCATTGTCAATGGAAGGTTGTTTGGTGTTTTGTCGTTGCCGTGTCTCAAGCCTGTGGTTGAGCTAGCATGTGTGTGAGTCCGGCCTTAGGTGTGTGTATTTATACTTCCTAGTGTGTTCAGTTCATTGTCAGTTCGTCATCATAAGTTAGTTGTCTCCACCAGCCGAAGGCAGGGGGAGAGTATGTTTTCGCCCCTGTCTGTCTGTCCGTCCGTCCGTCCGTCCGTCCGTGTGTCTGTGCGTCCATCCGTCCTCCGAGTTTGTGTACAGCTAATCTCCGGCGCCGTTGGCCCGATCGCTGCCAAACTGAGCACACACACTCCCTGGATGCCAATTCAGAAACTCTGCCCCACATTTTTCAAATGGCCCTGTTCTAGCGCCACCATGAGGCCGATGTTTGCAAAACACATTTCTGTACACTACTCCTACAGATTTTGTCCAAAAATCCTACAAATCGGTAGACAGTATCTCTACAGTCATGTGATCATCATGGATACGTCCGATTTTCCATATTCCATCCTGATTGGCTACAATTGGCCTCCAAAATTTGCAGGATTGCTCGGTTTTGAACAAAATGCCTCAAGTCATGAATGAACACAGCGTGCAATCTTGGTGAAATTGGGCGTGCACGTTCCCACTAGGTAGAGGAAGAAATGCCACTTTAAATTTCTCAAATCAGCCTCATGGTGGCGCTATAACAGGGCAATTTGTGTGGCCTGGTGGAGACCTGTGCTCGGAAGAGCACTGCTTCTAGTTTACTTTGTGGTCTTGTTGTCATGCTGTGTAATCTTGTATCAGTCAGTGAGTATTTTGTGCCTCAGTGTAGTTTTTTCCCCCTCTTTGCTTGCCATTTACTTGCCATTTACTTGCCATGCACCCATACACCCATACACCCATGCACCCATACACCCATACACCCATGCACCCATGCACCCATGCACCCATGCACCCATGCACCCATACACCCATGCACCCATGCACCCATGATGCATTCTACTTGTCCGTTCTGAGCCTGAGTCCTCCTACACCTCCTGAACCAAACCGTGACATAATTAGCCTTTAGGCTGAGAAGCCACCACACACACACGCACGCACGCACGCACGCACGCACGCACGCACGCACGCACGCACGCACGCACGCACGCACGCACACACCTGCACTACCTGCACTGACCTTTCACCTTTGACCTTGAGCAGAAAGTGCTGCGGGGAAAAACTCCATATATGGTCACACCTAATTAAACCTCTGAGCAGCCTTCCTGTCTAGCATGTCACAACAACTGCACACACACACACACATGCACACGCGCACGCAAGCACGCACGCACGCACGCACGCACGCACGCACGCACGCACTATATGGGCATATGGGGTCATTTTATGGCTCATAGTGACATGCTTACCCATGTCCAGTTAGTCTATATGTAGACCATGTGGTAACAACATGGGCTCGCCCACTCTCAAACCATGCCCAGTTAAGCCCATATGAAACCCATATGGGACACTCATAATTTTCCCACACCAACTTGGTACCCAAGGAACCCGCATTGAAACCATATGGGTCCCATGTGGACATCCTGGGTATATATGGGTCTATGGCAGGGGTATATATGGGTATATATGGGTCTATGGCAGGGGTATATATGGGTATATATGGGTCTATGGCAGGGTATATATGGGTATATATGTGTCTATGGCAGGGGTATATATGGGTATATATGGGTCTATGGCAGGGTATATATGGGTATATATGGGTCTATGGCAGGGGTATATATGGGTATATATGGGTCTATGGCAGGGTATATATGTGTCTATGGCAGGGGTATATATGGGTATATATGGGTCTATGGCAGGGTATATATGGGTCTATGGCAGGGGTGGGCAACTTTGATGATGGCGAGGGCCACTATATTTCCACCTTCACTCCAGAGGGCCACTATATTTCCACCTTCACTCCAGAGGGCCACATTGCATATTGCTTACGTCCTACTTTGTCACTTTCTAGTATCTCATACAAAAGAGGCAAAAAATAGCAGATCTACAAGCTCAAAACACATCGTGCTCCGTTGCGTTTTCAGCTTGTAGGTCAGCTATTTTTGCTTCTTTAGAATTGGAATCCTGAATTATTTGTTGTTGTTTTGGAATTGGAATCCTGAAATGTAACATTTTGATTTAAAGCTATACTGTGTAAGTTGCTAAACTAGTGGTCAGTCGCGGTATTGCTTTTTACGGCCGTTTTTCGCCCGGAGTCGCCGCGGACCACCGGAGCGGCGCCGCAAACCACCGCGACCGATATCATTCCCTAGAGTGGTAGAACGTAATTTTCTGAGCAGGATTTGGGGATTAAGAGGTTAAGAATCCTTCACCATGGTAAACACTGTAGCTGACGAGGCTACTTCCTAAACAGACGCAGCACACGCTGTGGATTGGCCGGTAGTGTATCATGTGTGTATGATCTGCGATGTGATTGGCCAACGTATACACAACGTATACAGATGATGCAGATGACGTCATTTTGCCGGGAAATCCCGCCCCTGTCACGGCTAAGTAGAAAACATATAAAGAAAAGGCTTCAGAAGCTGAAAATAACGGAGTGGGGGTTCTAAAACTTTAGCGATTTAACAGTTAGGACAATTTTAAGATTTGTTTTATAAAAAAAGTTACATGGTATAACTTTAATTTCAAACACTTTTAGTTATATAGGCTACTCATGTTAACTTTATGAACCTATACAAATACCTACATTGGACATAAAAGAAACATTTTAATACTACTATGCTAGTCATTAAGCTACTAATATAGACATAATTAAAGCAGGTCATGTTTGGAATTGTAACAGCTGAAATCAATAATATTCCTGTATTAACCAGCGGGCCGCATTGCCCATGTATGGTCTATGGGGTTTGTTTATGGTTATGTCTGAGTCATAGTGACATGCCTATATATGGGCATGAACCTAACCCTAACCCCTCTGTGTTGCAGGAATCCATCATGAAGGAATCCACCATGTTGAAGGCACTGGAGGATCTGGAGAACGAGCAGTTTAAGAACTTTAAATGGCGTCTGCAACATCCTGAAAATCTTGGAGGTCTCGAGCCGATCGCAAGGTGTCGTCTGGAGAAGGCCGAGAGGGAAGACGTTGTGGATCTCATCGTACAGAATTATGTCGGTAGAGAATTTCAGATCATGATAAATGTCCTGACGATCATCCACAGGAAAGATCTGGTGGGGAGATTTGAAGGTGGGTGAAGAAAGAGAGAGTAGATGTTACATTCAAACACCCCGTAGAATGTTAACTGACCTTCTACATTGATGTGTAATCAAGGCAATAGAGCACATAGTTCAGGACCTCAGGTGTCACTCCATCTTCCCCACAGCTCGGAACATGTTGTTAATGATGGTTTGTGTCTCCAGATGGTGGAAACTATCCTGATGAACCCATGGTTGGACCTGCAGCAGGTGGAGGGGAGGATGAGGAGAAGGTTGTACTTCATCCATTTGATGATCCACATCCAGCAGAACTTCTTAGAGAACCCAGGAAGCTCTGTGCAAGATGTGAGTGTCTGTCTGTCTGTCTGTCTGTCTGTCTGTCTGTCTGTCTGTCTGTCTGTCTACCTAACTACCTACCTAACTAACTACCTATCTATGGTTTGTATCTCCAGATGGTGGTGGAAGGTCTCCTGATGAACCAGTGGTTGGACCTGGAGCAGGTGGAGGGGAGGATGAGGAGATGGAGGTCGTACTTCATCCATTTGATGATCCACATCCAGCACAACCCAGAAAACACTGTTCAAGACGTGAGTGTCTGTCTGTCTGTGTGTCGGTCTGTCTGTCCAGTGGCGGTTTGTATCTATATTGCGCCCTAGGCGAGGTTGTATAGCGCCGCCCTATGAGCGCGCGAAGCGCGGCCGGAAAAATCTGGTATTTGCATTTTTACAAATTATGCATTTTTTTAAGTTAAAAGCGGTTCGGTTCTACACGGCGGCAGAACCATTTTGGGCTTAATATAATAGGGTTTATAAAAGCATGATCTGACTGTCTTAGT
>NC_137831.1:27500-40000 GCF_963921795.1 Nannobrachium achirus
TTCTCCAACTCCACCCATGCCTCCAGTTTCTACAACACCCTCTACAACAGTCCATGTTTCTCCAACTCCATCCATGCCTCCAGTTTCTACAACCACTCCGGTCCATGTTTCACCTCCACCCATGCTTCCAGGGTCTAAAACACCCAGAGATAAATATTTAAGCCGTGAGTAAATATGGAGAAAAACCTATTAACTATTATTATTAATGTAATATTTTCAGATTACCGTAAATCCCCAATTAATCGCTCGGTGGCAAACTGCCGCCGGGTCTCATATATCCGCCCGGGGCTGACCCCATTTTGCGCAATAAACGCCTGTCTCAAATAAGCGCAAGGTTCGTATAAGCGCCTGGGCCATTATTTGCAATTAATATTATCCTTATTAGGTTTTATGTAAGGGCCCGGGCTATTATTTGTTTGGTTGTTTGGTATTATTTGCTATTTATTCAACTTAACTGGTCATTTATGTTGCATGGCAGTGGTGCGCTGAAAACAGCAAATCTACAAGCTCACAGCAGTGCTGTGACAGCACGTTGCAACGCACCGCACTCGCTGTGCGTCGCTACGGGTCATATGTTGCATGACGGTAGTGCGCTGAAAACAGCAAATCTACAAGTTCACAGCCCTGTGGACAGACACTTCTAAGCCAAATGTATATGGTGCCCAGCTCAGCCCAGTGCTGCGCTACCATGACGCACAGGACGCACTGTCTGCGCGTCGGGGGAACAGATTGCCAAAGGACACCAAAAAAAGAGAGAGGAAAAAAGGACTCTGCTGCTCTCTGCGCATTGACCATCATTCATTACTGTCTAAAACGTTGCTACAATGCAACGTTTGCGTGAGTAGGCCTACTTTAATGGCAAAACGTTGTGATGGAGAAAGACTGGCCAATAAAGACCAGCTGGATCAGAATAACTCATTACCTACTGTTGCTGCCTCTTGTTATCCAGTCCGCATTTTGAAGAAGTAATCCATTATTTTGAGGTTCAAGGGGAATGCAGAAGGCTTAATCAATAATCATAATGCAAGACCATAATATTTTAATGTCAGGATAGTGGAGCTGTTCAGTGGTCATGTCAGTGAGTCCAGTCAGAGCACCAGCTGCAGGACTTCTGCGCTAATTGGGTCGTTGACTCGTTGACTACAGACCTAGATGGTCTTTGCTGGCATGCAGTAATTGATTATTTTGGAGAAAGATTCCCTTAGTATAAATAATAGTATACCGGTATATATATTTTTTAAAAGGCTTTCATACACTCTTGATATTTTTTAAATGAGGTTTGGTCTAATAGATCGCAATGTGCTATTTTCTGGGTGTTCATAACAATTAAAATAATAATAATAATTATAACATTTATTATAACATTTTGATTATTACCCCTATTATATAGTTTGAGAAAAAATATTTGACCAAATAATGGCCCAGTGCTGGCCAGTGCCAAAATAAATAAAAGCCTGTTACCAAAAGCCGCCTGGCCTCTTTTAAGCGCCTGGGGTCCGACCCCATTTTGCGAAATAAACGCCCGGGCTACTAATTGGTGATTTACGGTATGCATCTTCTGGTTCAAAAGAAGGTTGAAAAAGATTGTATGAACGGCTGATTAAGTAGGTAGGCTAGTAAGGTATGATAAAAATGATAAGGTTCCTGTGTTTCTCTATGTTCTTCCATCATTGATTGATTGATTGATTGATTGATTGATTGAAGAAATTATTAGAAGTTTGCACTAGAAAACAAGTATAGTTTCATGACAGTACAAATCACTGGTACAAGGTCAACTAAAAGGAGATCCTAGAAAGCCGAGGCTTATTTCCACAGGAACCACACTTTAAGTATCTCATATAACATTGAAAGACAGACGGATAGAACATAGTACTTTATCTAGGATAACATCAATTTCAAAAGCAGAAAAAGCATAACATCAAATACAAAGGCAGAAAAAAAGGGGGGGGGGAGCATGGGGGCTTAGTCTATTTACAAGTCACGGGTAGCAGCCGCCTGAAGGTGACTTTTCATACCGATTTTGAAGGAGGCTAGGGATTTGCTTGTGGAAGGGCGTTCCACATGTTGATGGTATAGCAGTTTTGTTCCAAAACATTCTCCATGTGATTGAGAGTGTATTTTAGGTCATTAAAAACCATGCATGTGATTGACAGTACAGCCATGCATGCACGTGGAAAACCACTGGACGCTGCGTTCATGATGTCATCATTAAAATCCCTCCAGTTAAAAACCACTGGACGCTGCGTTCATGATGTCATCATTAAAATCCTCCAGTTAAAAAGCACTGGACGCTGCGTTCATGATGTCATCATTAAAATCCTCCAGTTAAAAAGCACTGGACGATGCGTTCATGATGTCATCATTACGCTGCGTTCATGATGTCATCATTAAAATCCCTCCAGTTAAAACCACTGGACGCTGCGTTCATGATGTCATCATTAAAATCCTCCAGTTAAAAACCACTGGACACTGTGTTCATGATGTCATCATTAAAATCCTCCAGTTAAAAAAACACATTTGTGATGTCAGGCATTTTGTTCAAAACCAGACAAACGTTACGGTAGAGCAGGGTCAACCCATAAATATTTGTCTTAATCCGAGGCACCCCTACATTATAATTTTCACTCCCAGCACCTTATATTTATAGCATATATAGCATCGTTGTTGTCGGGTGGAAACCTTGTATGTCCAAAACCGTTCGTTTTGTATTTATCATTTGTATATATTGTATATACTGTACTTACTGATTGTATAGACCTACTGTTTTCTTTTTTTCTTTACATATCTACTGCATAGTACTGTGTTCTATTTGTCTGTCATTCAATGTTATATGAGATACTTTAATGGTTTCCTGTTGAAATAAGCTTAGTCTTTTCATGGATCTCCTTTTAGTAGACCTTGTACCAGTGAACTGTACCGTCATGAATCTGTACATTTTCCTATGCAAACTTCTAATAAAGCCTTCAATCAATCAATCAATATCATCTATACAATGTACTAAACTAGTGAAAACAGCAGATCTACAAGCAGATGCGAGGCATTGTGTAGCCTACTTGTAGATCGGCTGTTTGCACAAGTTTTGTGCAAGTCTTGTGAAGAAGCATGGAGATACGAGGTTTCTGCCCGACAGTGACGAGGAAAACGTTGAGATAACAGCCATTTTGGTTAGAACTGACTGAAAATAACTTTGTACTTCAAGTTTAAAATTATACTAAATATTTTTTGTCCAAATAGATTCCAAATATTATCAAATGATCTCGCGGCACCCCTGGACTGCTGTCGCGGCACCCCAGGGTGCCCCGTCACCCCAGGGTGCCCCATCACCCACTTTGAAAACCCTTGCAGTAGATGACGATGTTAGCCAATCAGGATGGAATATGGAAAGTTGGACAGATTCATCTTGATCACATGACCATAGAGATCTGGCCATCCGTCCATTAAATACAGACAGACAGACAGACAGACAGACAGACAGACAGACAGACAGACAGACAGACAGACAGACAGTATATGTGTTTGTCTTCGATTCTCCAGTCAGCACTCCAATCCAATGGGTGGCGCCCGCGCCACTCAGGAACACAGAAACGTAAACATCTACTCCCGTAGGACAATCCTATTGGCCGAAGGGGATGTCAGTCAAAACGTCAGATCCGCCTCAGGCGGTCCCATAAAACCCCTGACATCCTGTCCCTCCCCCTCTTTCGTCTTTCTGCCTTCGTCAGCGAACGTGGATTCGACTACTCTACTCCCAACAAATTCTGCAAATTCCTCAAATTCCTAGGATTCTACGGATTCTTCAACCTCACGGCAAGTTTCTCTGTTCCACTGCTCCGAAAGCGACGAGCGAACGCAAGTCCTCCGGCTGGAACAGTTGTTTTCTCTGCCTTTCCTCACCTTTGTGCTACACGTGGACTCGGATAGCAGGTTAGCCTCTTTAGCTTTTAGCTTTAGCTACCTAGCCTAGCTCTCTGGTTCAGCATGAGCACTACTTCCCACACCCTCGTGGCCTGCGGTAATGCTGGGTGCCCCTTTTGGCTGGACCCCGGCGACACCCACCGGGAATGCAAGCTGTGTCTCGGCTGGGAACACGCTACCCAGGCCCTCAACACCCACCCCAAGTGCGCCGCCTGCTACAGCATGCCAATGTCTCTACGTTGCTGCCGCGCTAACCAGGCCGCCACGCTGCTTAACCTGGATGGTTCCCTCGGACGCTCTTCTCTAGGGGCAGGGGGACCCTCCACCTCCACTCCGGTGGAGTCTCGACGCCGCCGCCGCTCTCCCTCTCCCGCCTCCTCGCAGGCTAGCGGGGAGGACGACGACGGGGCTTCGTCCTTTTCTCTCGGGTCTGACTCCGGAGGAGAAGCTGAGGAGGACATCGACCCCGGTCACGGGGACGGTACCCGACCCCCAGCTCCGACGGACGAAGCCATGGACACCGGGGACTTGCAGGTGATCTCTATCAATGCCCCCGAGGACGATTCTCCTCTGTCCACCTCTCTCTCCGCCGCGCAGATCGCCCAAGTCCCTACTGGCGGCGCGACGGGGATTTCCTCACCTTCGGTGAACAACGGGCTCCGGGGACTCCAGGTGGTCTCTACTATCCCCCCGAGTCAGCCCCCTCCCCCGCCTGTCACAGCTGCCCCGTCGGCTATACAGACGGTCCCCCCAGCTACCAACGCTGGGTCCCTGGGGGTTCCGGTGGTCCCTACCACCGCCCCCCAAATCCCCACCACCAGCACTCCTTCCTCTGGGGGACCTGCTGGTGCCTCAGCGGCACCCAGCGGCGCTCCAGCCGCCGCCGCCGCCCTACCCTTGGACCCCTGGTCCGTTCTGGAGAGGGCCACCAGGGCTTTGGGACTCCCTGTCTCACTCAAGGACCAGCCCGAGGCTCAACAGGCGCCCATGCTGGGGTGTGACGAGGTTCCACCACTTCCCCAGGTGATGAAGACTCTCCCCAAGATCACCAGCTTGGAGCTTTTCCTCCACCAGACTTGGGCCAAACACCAAGACCCCCCCAAACTTGGTTTCAACACAGAGTTCGAGGGGGCCCCTGAGATCGGTATCCCTGCCCTTCCCTCTATTGGCCTTCCTCTGGCTGCCACCCTGGAGGCCCACTACCTCCAAAAGAAGGGCCCTGGGGCCAAGAGCCCTTTCACCCTGACAGGGGACTCTGCCAGGCTGGTGGACAAGGTGGAGAGGAACCTGACCAAGCCTGCTGAGAAGATCTACAGGGCTTGTAGTTACTCTGTCAGAGATCTCAACGCTGCGGGTCTCATCGCCGCCTACGTCAGACAGATCTTTGAGCAGCACAAAGACCTCCTCCCTGCTGAGGCTGCTGCTGAGCTGTCTGCTTCCCTCCAGCTGCTCATCAACATCAACTACCATGCTGTCTCCTGGGCTGGGCGAGCCATGGACCATATCCTTCAGCAGGAGTCGGCGCGCTGGATCGCGGCCTCGGGCCTCAGCAAGGACGACCCAGAGAAGGAAGAGCTCGAGAAACTCCCCAGTGCCCCTACAGCTATCCTGGAGGGAGGCCTGCAGATTTTCCAGAAGCGGGCCGCTGCCCGTGAGGAGACCCAGAGGCTGGTGGTGAATGTCAAACCTACCCCTGCCTCCTATGCCAGCGTGGCTAACAAGCCCCGCGCCCCAAGATCCAGCTCCAGGGGCCAAGGCTACAGAGCTCCCTCCTCCTCCTCTACCTCCAGGCCCCCTTCCTCCAAACCGGGCCCCCGTACTCCTAGTCAGGGGCCCCTACCCCAGAGGGCCAAGGAAGAGCGTCCCCGCACCCAATACCGTCCAGCGAAGGGGCGCGGGAAACAACAGCGGAAGTGACACTGTTAAGGGACTGTGTAGGAAAAGCTTCACTTTGTTTTCTCCCTGCCAGTCTGCCTCTTGTTTTTTCTGTAATTGCCTCTCCAGGAAAATTATCAGAAATAAAGTGTGTTCAGAACAACTCTCTGGTTCTTTCTCCTACTCTCAAGGTCACACAGAAGGTTATAGGTGTTCAGCCCACAAGGGCAAGTTCTCACACTCTGCTAAAAACACCAACACACAGTCTACTCACCCCTGCTTTACAGCCTCTCCAGGCATTAAATCAGCTAAAAGTAGAATTGCAGACACACAGTTCCCTGGTTTCTCCACGCGAGGGCGACCTAGCCCCGCTAACTCCTCTGGAAGGTCAAGATTTGTCTTTGTGTTCAACTCTCCAGCGAGAGCTTCCTCTGCTAAAGGTAATTCACATGAGCCCTCCGGGGACCTTGTCAGACGAGCTAAGGTTAAAACGTGCGTTCCCGCTGGGTTTGGAAACGCTTCCTTTAGGCCCACCTCGGGCAAAAGTAAGAAAGTTGTTTTCTGCACGTCTTCCAACGCTTCCCCTGAGGGAGCGCTCGTTACCTCCCGCAGCGCCGCCCCCCCGGGCGGTCCCCCTTCCAGAGGTGAGCTCGTTTCCTCCCGCAGCCCTACCCCCTCGGGCGGTCTTCCGCCTAGGGGTGCGCTCGGTTCCTCCCACGGCGGCGCTCCCCCGAGCGGTTTTCCGCCCGGAGGTGCGCTGGGTTCCTCCTACGGCGGTGCTCCCGCGGGCGGGTCCCCGCCCAAGGGTGCGCTCCTTTTCCACTCCGGCGCCTCTCCTTTCCACGCCGCTCGACCACCGAACGTCTCTACGTTCAGGATCGTTAGCGGCAGTGCCCCGGCCCCCGGGGCGCTCGTTTCCTCACTCGGGACGTCCAAAACAACGGGCTCCCCGACCCGAGGTGTGTTCGTTTTCTACTCCGGCGCCGCGGGTCCCGTCCTCTCACTCCGACCCGACGCCCTCACGCACGACGTTAACGACGGTAGCCCCGCTACCCCCGGAGCGCTCGTTAAGCGTCCCCTTGCCTCCCGGCCGGGCGGTGCTAGAACAGTTTCCTCTCTACAGACCTCTAACAAACCGTTTTTCTCAGTGGAGGAAGTACAATCTCAACCCCTGGATCTCTCGCACTATCAGAAGGGGTTACAGAATTCAATTCTACAGGTCACCCCCGCTCACTTCCAAGGTGACTTTCACCAAAGCGGAAGGCCCGCGGGCGGAAGCCCTTGGGGAGGAGATTCAAGCGCTCCTCCGCAAAGGAGTTATACAGGAGGTGCCGTGGAGCGAAACGCACATGGGGTTCTACTCCACTTACTTTCTGGTGCCAAAGAAAAAGGGGGGGCTACGGCCCATTCTGGATCTGCGCATTCTGAACCAGTACTTGAAAACTTTCAAATTCAAGATGTTAACCCCTCCCACCCTACTACGGTCGGTGAGGGAAAACGACTGGTTTACTTCGATAGATCTGAAGGACGCGTACACACACGTCTCCATCTATCCCCCCCACAGAAAATTCCTAAGGTTTGCTTTTCAGGGGAGAGTTTACGAGTACACTGTGCTCCCTTTCGGCCTCTCCCTGAGCCCCCGCGTTTTTGTCATGGTGACAAAAGCGGCCATCGAACCGCTGAGGAGGCGGGGCATCAGGATAGCAAACTACCTGGACGATTGGTTAATAAGCGCAAGCTCGAGTCAGGAGGTGGCGCTCCACACCAAGGTGGTTATAGCGCACCTAGTCTCCCTGGGGTTCAGCCTGAATTTCGAGAAATGCGAGTTGACTCCTTCTCAGCGGATCACTTTCGTGGGAACTCTTCTAGACTCTCGGAGGATGGTGGCACATCCTTCTCAGGAGAGAATAGACAAGTTTCTGACCTGTGCGGCGGCCTTCAGCAGCGGAGAGGAGATCTGCTACGAGAAGGTCATGTCCCTCACGGGCATGATGGCTTCGGTCATTCATTTGGTTCCATTGGGGAGGCTGCACATGAGACCTTTCCAGCGGTGGATGCTCTCCTTAAAGATCCCTTCGTCTCAGGGAGAGGACCTGGTCTGGGTCTCTCCCAAGGCGGTGGTGGCACTGAGACCCTGGCTGTGCGCTGGTTTCCTGACCAGCGGGATCAGGATGGGAGAGGTGATTCACCGGAAGGTGATAACCTCGGATGCCAGCCTGTCAGGCTGGGGTGCGACCCTGGAGGGTCGCACGGCCAGGGGCCTTTGGGGCCCCGACGTGCAGGGACGCCACATCAACTACCTAGAGCTGATGGCGGTGTTTCTGGCGCTCAAACACTTCGAGCCGCTCATCTTGGGGTGGCACGTCCTGGTCAGGACGGACAACACCACCACGATGTGTTATATCAACAAGCAGGGGGGGCTGCGGTCTCGGGCTCTGGACACTCTAGCCCGAGAGCTAACTCTCTGGTGTTTCAGTCGCCTGAGTTCGGTCAAAGCCTCTCATGTTCCGGGCCTACTGAACAGCGGCGCGGACCTGTTGTCCAGGGGGGAACCGCGTTACGAGAACTGGTCTCTCTGCCCCTCAGTGGCACGGGAGATTTGGAGCCGGTTTGGCCATCCGGTGGCCGACTTGTTTGCGTCTCCAGAGAACGCGAAGTGTTCTCTGTTTTTTGCCCTGTCAGGGAACCCTCCCTTGGGACTGGACGCGTTGTCTCACAACTGGCCGCGGGGTCTTCTCTTCGCGTTTCCTCCACTGGAGTTGATTCTTCCGACCCTGGAAAGGGTACGGAGATTCGGCCTGGAGATGCTCCTGGTTGCACCGAGTCAGGGAGTATGGAGTTCCTTGATAGCTCCACTCCTGTATTCGGACCCGTGGCGTCTGCCTCTGATCAGAGACCTGCTGAGCCAGGCGGATCACGAGATCTTCCATCCGGACCCACAGCTTCTAGACCTGTGGGTTTGGCCCCTGAGAGGGAGAAGCTGAGGGCGGCCGGGTTGTCTTCTGCTGTCATTGAAACGATGCAGAAGGCTAGGGCTCCCTCTACTCTCGAGGTGTACGGGAGAAAGTGGGAAGCCTTTTTGGTTTGGTGCAAGGCGGCTCACCCTCTGGAAGAGCCGCGCAGCATCTCTGTGGAGATCATTCTGGATTTCTTACAAGCCTGTCTGGTCCAGAAGTTGAAGCCTTCTACGATCAGGGGTTACATGGCGGCTATTGATGTCTGTCATCTGGGCCTGGAGGGTGTTAAGCCTTCTAGGCACCCTTGGGTGTCACAGTTTATGGCTGGGGTCAAACGTGACAACCTATCCGCCAGACCTCTTGTCCCTTCCTGGGACTTGGAGGTGGTTCTTAAAGGGCTTGGTCAGGCTCCTTTCGAACCACTTGAGAGCGTTCCGCTGAAGTTTCTCAGCCTTAAGACCGCTCTTCTCTTGGCCTTGACTACGGCCAAGAGGGTAGGTGACCTTCATGCTCTCTCCGTGGATGAAGGTTGCTTGAGGTTTGTGAATGGGGACAGGAAGGTCCTGCTCAAGCCTCACCTCCAGTTTATTCCTAAGAATAAAGTGGTACAAGATGCTCCTGTGGAGATCTTTGCTTTCCATCCTCCACCTTTTGGCTCGGAGGAGGATAAGCGTTTGAACCTTCTTTGCCCGGTCAGGGCGTTGAAGGTGTATTGTGAGCGGACGTTGGACCGTCGACAGTCCAGTCGTCTTTTTGTCTCACATGGGAAATCCACCAAGAAAACTGAGATCGGCAAGGCGACTCTTTCTGGTTGGATTGTGGAGGCTATTAATTTAGCCTATGATAGTGCGAAGGTGCCTAGGCCCTTTGGCCTGAAGGCTCATTCGACTAGAGGGGTGTCCGCTTCGTGGGCTCTCGCGAAGGGAACCTCTATTCAGGAGGTGTGTTTGGCGGCTAACTGGAAGTCGCCTTCCACCTTTACAGCTCACTATCAGTTAGATCTGGCGCCTCGTTCTCTCGCGCAGTCAGTTCTACAGGTGGCTGTTTCTTCTTCCTGAAGTGTTGCACGTGGTTGTGTTTTCACTTTTTGGTTGATGCTTGGTGTGACTGTGCACCTTTCTTTTTTCCCTTCCTGACCTTCTCTTAGTGGTCTTTAGGAAGGGGGACCCTTTTCTCCTTGTGTTCAATTATCTTTTTGTCACAGGACGGGCTAGGATTGAGGCGGGTTTTGGTGGGCCTAGCCCGTAAGGGTCCTTAATTCTCTGGTCCTTTCTCCCCGAGCCTTGTTGGCTAGGGGTGGGGGTGACTGGAGTTGGTCGTTGTCGCTCCCCCGGGAGGTTATGTTTCCCATTGGATTGGAGTGCTGACTGGAGAATCGAAGACAAACACAAGTGTTTCGAATGAAACACCTGTTTGTTGAGATTCGGAAGGAAGCACTCCAATCCGGAGTTCGGCCCTGGTTCTTGACTCAGGCAGAGCTCTCAGAGGGGGAGGGACAGGATGTCAGGGGTTTTATGGGACCGCCTGAGGCGGATCTGACGTTTTGACTGACATCCCCTTCGGCCAATAGGATTGTCCTACGGGAGTAGATGTTTACGTTTCTGTGTTCCTGAGTGGCGCGGGCGCCACCCATTGGATTGGAGTGCTTCCTTCCGAATCTCAACAAACAGGTGTTTCATTCGAAACACTTGTGTTTTCAAAGGATATATTAATTTAAGTCAACCGCACAAAGCAGCACATTTTATTATTTGTGTGTGTGTGTGTGTGTGTGTGTGTGTGTGTGTGTGTGTGTGTGTGTGTGTGTGTGTGTGTGTAGGAACAATGCTGAATATGAATACAGTATTGAATACAGTAATATTAAAAAAGATATTTTTCAAAAATTGAAAAATCTATTTTTCAAAATTGGAAAATTATTCTTCTTCACGTTTACCGTTTAAAACGTGGGTTCTTGAACAGACTTATTACATCGCTGTACATACGGCAAAACCGGAAAAAGGGACAAAATACCTTTTCAATCATAACAACTTCCATTTATTACAAGAAATAGTAGGTACACCATAGTTCAATATGATACTGGTTTCAGTGGTACATTGAAGCATAAGTGGTCTTTAATTCGAGTGGTTAAATAAGGACATCTCATCCGATCTGTGTCTACTTGTGGATAGACACAGATGGGACTCCATTTTGGTCAAGTGGAAAGAATATATAGATAAAACTGGTACTTTGTCAAAACAAGAAAAATAAAATAATAAGAATGGAATTAATTACCCTTAATACGGGCGTAACTGTTTAGTGAATCAAGTGGGGACTGGACATAGTTAATTCATGTACTGAAGGGAATGAACAAAACAAAGAACTCTATATCAGAAATGAAAAGTAGCAGATCTACAAGTTCACATCCTAACCCTTTGGCCATGGTGTGAACTGATAGATTGGTGGTCTTGGTCCAGAAGTATGGGCAGAAAAATAGCAGATCTACAAGCACACGACACGTAGCTTAGCGCCATGAAGTGAACTGGTAGATGGGTTATTAGGTCATACAGCCTAAGAGGGGAAAGTACACTCATTCTCATCATTCTTTTGCCATAACACACGAAATACGACCTGGCTGGTAGGAGTGTGCCCTAGGCAAAGGCTTTGTAGCGGGCACAGAAAGGCGGCATGGCGACCATGCAGGCGAGGAGAATGGCATGTCGTTGAGTCGCCTGGCATGGCAGTAGAGATGAGGAGAGCCGGGCAGAGGAGGAGAGCATCTGGGGGTCCCTCGGGTTCTCTGGCCCTGGTCCCTGGAGGAGGGCGTGTTGTTGAGTTGTGCTCGTTCGTCTGCTCTAGGCCAAGAACGACCACTGGGGCCGTACCAGCTTTGTAGCGGGCAGACATAACAGCATAGCGGGCCTTGGAGATGGGGAGAACAGCTTGTTGACCGTCTCTTTCACCCTTGGTGCAGCCCATAGTCCTCTCCTCCTAGTTGGTGGACTTCAGGTGTGTGGCCGACTGGCCGGAGAAGGGGAGAGAAAAGACTGAAATCTTTTCTATGTCACCCCCCCCTCCGCCATTGATCAAGCAATAGTGTTATAGAGAGAAAAAGCCTTTTTAGAGAGAGCCTTTTTGTGTTCCTTAGGGCTAGCTGGTTCCTGCAGAAGAGAGGTGTCCTCTGGGAACACACACACACACATGTCTTTGGGAGAGACCCTCCCACTTCCTGATAAGGGTGTTGCCAAAGGATAGGGTCTCTACATCAGAGCTTGTATTGCATTCATCTTAACTTTCATACATTTGCAGAACATCACAACTGACTCTTCAGAGGCGTATCATTGTTTTCCAAATCAAAAATGTCATCTATGGATATGCGACATGGACGGAATCACATCATACAGTAGACGGTACATCACTCAGTACATAAGCAATTCATATTGTTTCCTTTATACATTTACACACAACCTTATCGATGGTCCGTCCAACAATATTGAACCTTATGTTTGCTTATATATCAAGTGATTGAAATAGTCATTTCAGATTGTCTTCATTCATGCTGACAGAGACATAGTGAGGGGTAGAGACAGGATGCAGCTCGAGTGGATGCAGAGGGGGTTTGGTGACCAAGCAGTTCAACATTTCTAAGTGCCAGCAGGCAGAATGTTATCTATTTTATGGCTTCCCCCCACAACCTCAAAGTGTGTTTAGCTGGGATACCAGTGTTGGGACACGGGGTGAGAGAAAGGTTGGGGTGCGGTCAGGCGGTTTATGACCTTA
>NC_137831.1:45000-117704 GCF_963921795.1 Nannobrachium achirus
TGGCATATCGGTTATTTTGAATATATATTTTTGTTGTAACAGTTTTACTGTAATAGTTTATGTGCTTAATTAAAAAATATTGATTCATCAGTTTGATGTGAAATGTCAGTTTGATCATCTTTATGTAAATAAACTTTATTGAATCATGGCTTTGAAGTCATTATTAAAGTTTACTTTGTAGCCTGATATCTTCATTGGGGAACAAAGTATCAGAGTACATTTATTTCAATACTGTAATAGAGTATTTTTTTAGATACTTTCAGGATAAAAGTACATTATGAACCACTATTAAAACAGTAGAAACAGTATTTGTACTCTGTGTTGGTGTGAGTAAAAGTATCCTCTGTCAGAGAATACATTAACCCTTTCCTACCAGACCGGACCCCTCCCCTAACCTGTGGGTCGGGACCCCCAGGGGGGTCGCCAAATTATTTTAGGGGTCTCCAGATGATTAACTTAATGTGCAACATTGTTTTCTCTCTCAACAGTAAACAAACCAACATAGAGTTAAAAGGGATATTCCACTTTCAAAACAACTTGTTGACATTGTATGGTTAATCAGGCTTTTAGGAACACCCAGGACAGTTTTTTAATTACTTCATTCAGTATTTAGATATTTGATATTCATTTCCCCCCATTTTGCCCCCTTCCAGGACCTTCCTATACAAACTCATTATAACTTCAAACTCCATTTTAACCATGATAGATTCAATGAAAACAACTTTTTTTTTGTTCTTTTTTTTTTCTGGTGACTCCTGACACCCTCCTAATACGTGAGCAGGCCATGTTTTTGGAGCGGTGAAAGCGCTCCCAATAGACAGGTATGTCCGTGGGTGGCTATGTGGCTGGCTGGCTGGCTGGCTGGCTGGCTATGTCTGTAGCCTGGCAATACCTTGAGTGGCCACACAAGTTAAAGGAGGGGCGCTGTTGTGCAGGCACACACACACACACACACACACACACACACACACACACACACACACACACACAGGGTATAGCTGCTCAGATTCACCGCTCCACTTCGAACCGAGGTTTGATTATTTCTATAAAAATTTTCATTGATTTCTATTATTTTTTGGGGGAAATGAAAATTATTAAATACAATAAAAGATTATAGAAAATAAATGAAAAAGGTTATCGAAAAAACATGGCCTGCTCACGTATTTCGGAGGGTGTCAGGAGTCACCAGAAAAAAAGACGGTTGTTTTCATTGAATCTATCATGGTTAAAATCGAGTTTGAAGTTATAATGGGTTTGTATAGGAAGGTCCTGGAAGGGGGGAAATGAATATCAAATATCTAAATACTGAATGAAGAAATTCTAAAACTGTCCTGGGTGTTGCCAAAAGCCTGATTAGACCATACAATGACAAAAAGTTTTTTTGAAAGTGGAATATCCCTTTAAGTGTATAGAGGGTATCTGCACATTTATAAAGTGACAATTTAAGGACTTTTTAGCACCTCTGAAATGACAAATTAAACATTGGCCAAATTGTCAAATATTAGAGTCAGAAATTGCGAGGCGTTGTGAGCATGTAGATCTGCTATTTTCACAATAGAACCGTATTATACAAAATGTAATGCCTCAACTCTTAGTTCATCAGGGTGGGGATGGGGGGGGGGAGGAGGGGGGGGGGGGGTCCCCCAGTTATATTATGGTTATTTTGGGGGGTCCCAGCCTGAAAAGTTTGCATTGTTTTGTAATACAATTATAGGAATGAAGCGGAGGGCCGTATTAAATCTGTCATCGAGACACATTTACACTTTACAGTTTAGGTATTTAGCACAGGGGTTTTCAAAGTGGGTGACGGGGCACCCTGGGGTGACGGGACACCCTGGGGGGACGGGGCACAGGGGTGACGGGACACCCTGGGGCAGGGCCGACTGGGAGAAATGCGGGGCCCTGAGCGAAGTGTCCCCCCCCCCCCCCGCGGAGCACGGCCGGGATTTTTTTACTTGCACGCGCGTGCACACGCACATGTGCGCAACCGATTTTCTGTGGCTGTGCATCTATAAATGCTATGGAAATGGAATTAAGCAGCAACTCTACCTCTAAAACGATAAGACAGAAGCATGTTTATTCTGCTGCTTTTATTGTACACGGCCACAAAGCAGACTCCTGCAGAATGAATGCAATAGCTGAATGGGACCATGTATTTACTTCACTAGGCTATCAATCAGACACAAGATCGTCATGTTGTCAGATGAGGGGATTCCTCATAACTTTGTAGAACATTACCCTGGCCTTACCTCGCGCAGATATGATGCTCCCTCTCTCTCAACTCTCTCATAAGTAAGTAACGGAAGGGAAGGGAACGCTGAATCAAGTTGTAGGATCCCCTGTCTCAAGACTAGATACAGTAAATCCCATAGCCCGAGGGGACAGTCAGCCGTTTCACTGGTTGTTGCTGGTTGTCAGGGAGATATCACAGCCAATCGGTTGACAGGCTCTGTCTCCGTCCTGCAGATTGCGGTGTTTGTGTGAAGATTTAATATGAAAACAAAACTAAATCAGGAGGAGAGGAGAGGACGTGAGAGGACGCTGGCGCTGTGTGTGTGCCGCTTCTCCGTTCCTCATTAGTTTTACTTGAGTTTTAGTTAATTTTAACTGTGATTAGTTTAGTTTTAACTGTTTTTAAGTTGCACAGCTAGCCGTACAGACCAAAAAACTGTCTGTACACTTGGATTATTGTGCACTTTGCATATTCTGGGACGCCAACACTGTCGGTGGATATCTACCTGCTGCCGGTAGCCGATCTGGACACCTCCACCTACGTCCAGGGCTGGTGTGGAATATCTACCCGGGAGGCCTTCCAGCTTCCCCGGTGCGGCGGGGCCACTGTCGCCTAGGACCGCGTCCACGCCAGCTGAACCGCCGAGCCGCCGTGCTCGTCTGCTGCTGACTGAGGTACCCCCGTACAGCCCTCCAGCTGTCCCAGTGCGGCGGGGCCATCGTTCCAGTCCTCCTCCCATCTGCTGCTGAGGTAACCCCCGGACAGCCTGTCTGCTGTCCCGGTGCGGCGGGGCACTCCGTTTGCCTAGGTCCGCTACCTCAGCCAGCCTGCCGCCAGTCAACGGCTTCCCTCCACGCCAGATGAGCCACGGCTCCAGTCCTCCACCGCTGAGGTACCCCCCGGACAGCCTGTCTGCTGTCCCGGTGCGGCGGGGCACACTGTTTGCCTAGGTCCGCTACCTCAGCCAGCCTGCCGTCAGTCAACAGGCCACTGGTGCCTGCAGCTAGCCTGGCTAACGGCTAACAAGATCACCTCATCTCCAAATATCCGTCTTCTACCGGCAGAATGCTTCAGTATTCCATCTCGCAACTGCTACGGCTCAACAACACCATCACTCCGACATCCATTTCAGTCATTAAACAACTTGGACTTTTACGCCGTTCCCACTATACACACAGAAGCTCCCGTAGAAAGTTTGTTTACTCCCAGTCCTGCCATTCCATCCACTCCATCTGGTCGCCTGCACGCTACGTCGCATGTGTGACGCGTCATCAGAGCGCTGTCCCAGCGAGAGCATATCAGAGCGCTGGAAATGAAGCAAGGTGGCTCACAAAACGTGGAGTGGATTCCAGCCTACTCCGGCCCCTGCAGAAATCCACTACTCCATCAACAGTGAAAATTGAACTTTTTAATCTACAAACCCTCGAAAATAAATCCTCTCTCATCCATACTCACATTCTGGAAAAGAAAATAGATATTATGTGCCTTGTTGAAACCTGGCACCAGGGTTTTACATCCCTCAACAAAGCATGCCCTCCGGGTTACAAATACCTGGAGAAATCACGCAGCACTGGTGGTAAAGGTGGTGGTTTAGCCATCCTATACAGGAATGACCTAGACCTGTCCCCCCTCCCTCTGCTAGCACAGTCTTCATTTGAATGCCTTGGTTTTAATGTAAACCCCCCTCCATTATGACAACAGTACTCATTTACCGGCCACCAAAACCAAACCCACTTTTTATTTCAGAGCTACATGACCTCCTCACAACACTCTGTATTACCACCACTAACACGTTAATTTTAGGTGACCTGAATATCCACGTGGATAACCCCTCCTCCCCCCCTGCAGCTGAACTACTACAACTTCTGGACTATCTCCACCTCACACAGCACGTTCATGCCCCAACACATAATAAGGGACATACTCTTGATCTCGTCATTGGTGACGCTGGCCTGATCAGCAACGTACAGGTGTATGAGATGGGGGTCTCCGACCATAGGGTTATTTCTATGGAGCTGCCTTTCCCCTCCCCCCACAATAAGCCCAAACGCCAAATTCATTTCAGAAACATAAAAAACATTAACCATGATGCCATAGCCCGGGACCTTCATCAGCTTTCCTCTGCTACCCCCTCCACAGCCACTGAATCAGTTGACCTCTATAACAACACCCTAAGCCATCTCCTGGACCTCCATGCACCTGTCAAAACAAAATCAGTCTCCTTCTCACGCTCCTCCCCCTGGTTCACCAGCGAGCTGCGGAAGCTGAAGGCAGCAGGCCGTGTGCTCGAGCGCCGCTCCATTGCGTCCGGGCTCACAGTCCACAGACAGGCTTATAGAGAGCACCGAAAGGCCTACTCAAAAGCCCTTAGAGATGCACGGTCAGAATTCTATTCCAACATTATCAATAAAGACTCCGGCAACTCCAAGCAACTTTTCTCCACCATCAATAACCTCCTGAAACCCCAATCATCCACTCACAGTGAAATCACAGAGAGCCACTGCAACAGCATCCTGGACTCCTTCAGGTTAAAGGTCAACAACATCCGTACTGCTCTCTCTCACTCCTCCACTCCACCTGCCCTGACTGTCACCCCACAGCCAGTGATCTCCCAGCCTCTCTGCTGTCTGGCTAACACCACACAACGAGAGGTTGAGGACCTCATCAACAAGATGAAACCATCTACATGTGCCCTAGACCCCTTCCCCACAGTTCTTGTAAAAACGTACATAACCTCCATAAGCCCTCTTATCACCGTAGCCATCAACCACTCCCTCCAAGCCGGCCATGTTCCACCCTCTC
Source organism: Nannobrachium achirus (assembly GCF_963921795.1). Taxonomy (NCBI): domain Eukaryota; kingdom Metazoa; phylum Chordata; class Actinopteri; order Myctophiformes; family Myctophidae; genus Nannobrachium; species Nannobrachium achirus. Next base: position 50,036 of record NC_137831.1, read on the forward strand.
TAAAAACAGCCATCATTACACCCCTCCTGAAAAAACCCAGCCTCGACCCGGAAGTCCTTACTAATTTCAGGCCTATTTCCAACCTGCCTTTCCTCTCCAAGGTACTGGAAAAAGTAGTCGCCACCCAACTCCACCAACACTTAAAACACAATAACCTTTATGAAAAATTTCAATCTGGATTCCGCACCGCCCATAGTACAGAAACAGCTCTGGTCAGGGTCACCAATGACCTCCTGATGGCGGCCGACGACGGTTCCCCCTCCCTCCTCATCCTCCTGGATTTATCTGCTGCGTTCGACACAGTCGACCACACCATCCTCCTCAACCGTCTTCACTCCACAATAGGACTTTCTGACTCTGCACTCAATTGGTTTTCATCATATCTCACAGACAGAACGGAACGGGTTTCCTTGGGGGGTGTCTATTCTCGGACACAGCCCGTCACCTGTGGCGTCCCCCAAGGCTCCGTCCTCGGCCCCACCCTCTTCACACTCTACATGCTTCCCCTTGGTCAGGTCATCAGCAGGCATGGGATCTCCTACCATTGTTATGCTGATGACACCCAGCTTTACCTCAGGACTGTCCCACTCCGCTCTGCCACCCGGTCACCATCATCATCACCATCATCCACCTTGACCACCTGCCTTGAGGAGATAAAGGCGTGGATGACAGACAACTTCCTACAACTAAACAGCGCCAAGACAGAAGCCATCCTCATCGGCACCCCACACCAGGTCAAATCATCCCCAATAACCAGCATCACATTTTCCAATCAGAACCTCCCACTTTCCCCTGTTGTCACCAATCTTGGTGTAAAAATGGACCCCCAGCTGACCTTCGAGCCCCATATAAAACACCTTTGCAAAACGTCATTTTTTCACCTCAGAAATATAGCCAAACTCCGTCCCACACTCACCCTACCAGATGCAGAAAAACTCATCCACGCCTTTATCTCCTCAAGGCTTGACTACTGCAATGCACTTCTCGTCGGGACCCCTAGCAAGAGCATCCAGAAGCTCCAGTATATTCAGAACAGTGCTGCTAGGGTCCTGACGAGAGTGCGGAAATATGAACATATCACACCTATCCTGCATTCCCTTCACTGGCTTCCCATCACCCACCGGATAGAATACAAGGTCTGTCTCCTCACCCACCAGTGCATCCATGGCAACGCTCCTTCCTATTTAAAGGAACTCATTGAACCCCCGGATTCCACCCGCTCCACCCGCTCCCTCCGCTCTGCAAACACCAACACACTTAAGGGCAAAAACACAAAGCTACGCACTATGGGGGATCGGGCTTTTAGCTCAGCTGCTCCTCGACTGTGGAACGACCTCCCCGACCATCTGAGAGCACCACAGTCTATTGACATTTTTAAAGGGGGACTAAAGACTTTTCTTTTTAACAAGGCGTTTGCCTAGGCCCTAGACAGTCTTTGGATGTTTTATGTGTTTTTCTTAGCTGTGTATAGGTGATCAATGTTCTGATTTTATTCTCTGTGTTCTCGTTTTAATTCTTAGTTGTTTTTAGTTTTTCGATTTTAATGTAGCACTTTGAGATTTGCTTCAAATGTAAAGTGCGTTATAAATAAAATTTATTATTATTATTATTATTATTAAATCAATTAACCAAGCCTAGCGCGGGGCCCTTGCAGGTGCGGGGCCCTGAGCGACCGCACCGTTCGCTCTACCCTAGAATCGGCCCTGCCCTGGGGTGACGGGGCACCCTGGGGTCACGGGGCACCCTGTGGTGCCACAACAGCAGTCCAGGGGTGATGGGGCACCCTGGGGTGCCGCGACGGCAGTCCACGGGTGCCACGAGATCATTTGATAATATTTGGAATTTATTTGGACACACAAAGTTATTTTCAGTCAGTTCTAACCAAAAGGGCTATTATCTCAACGTTTTCCTCGCAACATAATCACTAAAATATCGTCACTGTCGGGCAGAAACCTCGTATCTCCAAGTTTCAAATGTGTACGTCTTTTGGTAAAGCAAAGCCCTGCTTCATCATACAAGACTGTCGGACAAAACAAGTGAATAACAGCAGATCTACAAGCACACAACGCCTCGCGATGCGAGGCGTTGTGTGCTTGTAGACCGGCTGTTTTCACAAGTTTAGTACATTTTATAGATGATGAATAAAAAACGAACGGTTTTGGACATACAAGGTTTTCACCCGACAACGACGATATGCTATAAATATAAGGTGCTGGGAGTGTAAACTATAATGTAGGGGTGCCTCGGATTAAAACAATATTCATGGGGTGACCTGAGACAAAAAAGTTTGGGAACCCCTGATTTAGCAGACGCTTTTAATCCAAAGCGACTTACAATAAGCAGATAATACATCACTATAATAAACAAGATAACATGTCAGAACATCAACAACAATATAACAAATGCATAGGAATATCAATCCAAAAAAACAATATAATCAGTAAAGAAAAGGATTCTAAAAGCCTAAAAAAAATGCTAACTAGCTTCATGTATGGTCATTGAGTGTTTCAGTAGTGCTAAGGGTTTAGGTGGAGTCTGAAGAGGTGAGTCTTCAGTCCACGGCGAAAGCTAGCGAGTGAGTCTGTTGTTCTAAGTGCGACAGGGAGTTTATTCCACAGCTTGGGGCCCAGGAGGGCAAACTGTCTCGGACGAGTGGATTTTTTCCCTGGGTTTTTTAGCGAGGGTTCTGTCAGCATCCCTGTGTTGGCTGATCTAAGTGAACGGGTGGGGGTGTAGGGGTTGATCAGGTTTTGGACGTATGGAGGAGCCGTACCTTTGGCTGCTTTGAAGGTCAGCATCAGTGTTTTGTATTCAGTGCGGGCCGCAACCGGGAGCCAGTGGAGGCTGCGGAGTCAGCCTACAGGGGGGAGATTGAGCGGCTGCAACGTTGGTGCAACAACAACAACCTGGAGCTAAATGCCCTGAAAACAGTGGAGATGGTGGTGGACTTCCGGAAGGACCCAGCCCCGCCCCTTCCCATCATGATGGGTGGCACTCAGGTGAACTATGTGGAGTCCTGCAAGTTCCTGGGGATGATCATCTCCAGGGACCTGAAGTGGGAACTCAACATCACAGCCCTCCTGAGAAAGGCCCAGCAGAGGATGTACTTTCTTCGGCAGCTGCGGAAATACAGACTGTCGAGGTCCATGATGACCCAGTTCTACACGGCCATCATAGAGTCCATCCTCACGCACTCCATCATCACCTGGTTCCCCGCTGCAGCTGCAAAAGATCTCATCAAGCTGCAGCGGGTGATACGCTCTGCGGAGAGGGTGATTGGCCGTCCCCTGCCCTCCCTCAAGTCCCTGCACGACTCCAGGGCGCTGAGGAGGGCAAGAAAGATCATGGCCGACCCCTCCCACCCTGGCCACAGCCTCCTCACCCTGCTCCCCTCTGGGAGAAGGATGCGGCATCTGGGGGCCAAGACAGAGCGCCACAAAAACATTTTTTTCCCCTCAGCCGCCAGGCTGCTTGAGGACGCTGGTTTTCCTTTTTCCCCTGCCCCTTAGGGACATCAGCAATATGTCGCACTACTGAACACTACTGCACTTTATATATACCAGTAAGACTCCCTAATCGGGAGATAAGCGACCGTCTGGTCGCAGCGTGATTTTAGGGCAAAATGTGTAGGAGTAGTGTACAAAAATGTGTTTGAAAAAATCAGCCTGATGGTGGCGCTATATGCGAGAGATCCATGTTGATGAGATGAGTGTATATACTTTGTAGCGATTTGCGTGATTTTAGGGCAAAATCTGTAGGAGTAGTGTCCAAAAATGTGTTTTGCAAGAACCGGCCTCATGGTGGCGCTAGAAGAGGGTCATGTGAGAATTGATGGGTTGTGATTGTGGTTTGGTAGTCCGGGAGCCGTGGGGGTGAACGTGGATTCGCCTGTAAAAGTTTTTTTCTCAACTGATTCTTGTAGCTTGGGGTCACCTCTTAACACTTTGACTGCCAGACCCCCCCGGCCCCCCACCCTGACCAATGTCACCATTAGGTCCCATTCATTCTGCCCCGATTCCAGGGAATATATTGAAAATGATCCGATATTCACATCGGAACAAAAATGGGAGGTTTGGTAAAAGAGGATTTTTTTTTTACCAAAAAAATGTTGGAGTGATTTCGGTGAGCGGTTTTGGAGATAGGTGCTCGAGAGTGCGCACTGCGCAAACCAGTCAATAACCTCAGAAATCTAGATTCTGAGATATTTGAGTTCAAAGAAAAAAAAATTTAGGAAGCCATAGCGACAAATTGGTAAATGGTAACGGAACACAAGTACCCTTGACAGAAACAATAGCATGCCTACTTTCATTTTCTGCAAAAAAAGTGAAAAAAATATTGTACCATCGTCTAGTTTCAAGGGGGCAAAGTGAAAAAGTATGAAATGACTCAGAAGGTGGAAATTGCCTTACATTTTGATAGAACTATGCACTGTGAATTCACTGTGTTTTTACCTGGTCTAGAAGGTCAGGAAGACAAAAAGTCAGAAAAGCGATGTCAACCTTTTATTTTATGGCAACATCGAACCCTAACCCTGGTGAGTACCTCACACATCCAGCATGAACATATTTATGTTCAACAATATTTACAAATATTTCCAAAAAAAATCACAAATATGACTTCACAAAAATAAAATATAACTGGATAAAAGTAAAATAAAATAAATGTGCAGCAAGTAAAGAATAAATAAAATAATATAAAAGTCAAAAAAAGGCATTCAACAAGCCAACATTCAGGAGTCAAAGGCACCACAAATCAAGGTCAAAGATGGTACTGTTCACCGTGTGTGTGTGTGTGTGTGTGTGTGTGTGTGTGTGTGTGTGTGTGTGTGTGTGTGTGTGTGTGTGTGTGTGTGTGTACCTCAGGTGCCTCAAAATGGCCTGGTACCTGTTCCTTGCCATTGTTCTGGGAAAGTACGGCATGGCAATGTTTTTTTGACCACTGCATGGCAATCTCCGGCTTGTGAACGATAGCTGTGAGGAAGAGAAGTCCCAGAAAGTTCTTCAGCACCCCTAGAGTGACATTGGTCCAGGCAGCGAACCTACAGTGTGTATGACCTATGCCTGACTCCTCCGCTCTCGCTATCTCCGCCATCATACTGTCCTCTGCGTTGTCATTGGTCTGGTTGCAGATCGGGCTCCCAACCTTCCTCCATCCAGTCAGACTCCACGTGCCCTGTATATGATAGAAATAAATACAAAATACTAAATGAACGTGCTTCTGTATAATTTGTATGTTCTTTAGCAAAGGCTGTCGCACAAAAGTAGTGAAAACAGCAGATCTACAAGCGAGGCGTTGTGTGCTTGTAGATCGGCTGTTTTCACTAGTCTAAATAATTTCAAATGTATATATGTATATATACGTGGCCACTGAATTCTATAGGCTCTGCTTTGATACAAATTTGAGATCGATTTGATAGATTATTATGTCACACACACACACACACACACACACACACACACACACACACACACACACACACACACACACACACACACACACACACACACACACACACACACACACACACACACACACTGATTGTATTACTAAACTATCTATCTAGGTATACACACACAATAAAAAACTAAACTATAAAGAAATGTATTCTTACTGGAAGAAGTTGGAGGAACTTCATACACCTACTACAAACCATGGATTGACATCTAGACCTACTGCACATACAGTATGAAACAGAGCTGATACCTTTATGTACTATGAGGAAAATAATGCTGCTATTTGTACCCTGTATATATATAAAATGACAATGCGACATAGCTCTGTTTGAACAATGCTGTACCCCCTCCAACTGTATATTTTCAACTGTTTTATTTTATTTTATTTGTGATACTTGCTTTGGCAATGTAAACGTATGTTTTCTCATGCCAATAACGCTCCTTTGAATTGAATTGTATATTACCAAATGCACCCTACGTGGAAAAAAAACAATAGCAGGTCAGGCTTATTGACATCGGTTATTGATTGATTGAAGAATGTATTACAAGCTTGCATTAGAGTAGACCTACAGATTCATGGCTCATTTCCACAGGAACACACTTTATGCATATCATACAGTGGTGTGTTCTAGACTTTTTTTGAGGGCATACGATCAGCTACTATTCGTTTGGCCAGGGCAGACGCTATAGTACATAATCCCTATCAAATACGCTACTTTGAAAGGTTCACGAGGGCAGACGCCGTTCATATTTTATTGTTCCTCCATCACGGAGGTATAGAGGCCGCTCGAGGGTGTCCCAAGTCGGGCGAGGTGTGGAGGGTAGTCCCCGGTGCTATGGATGTTCCAGCGACCCCCTGGGCTAATCCTACCTGCCCCTGCCTTTTATTTTCCGACAGCAGACGCCGTATACGTGCGTTATAGGTAGAACACACCACTGATCTCATATAACATTGAAAGACAGACGTAAAGAACAAAGTGAATCGTAGAGAACATAAACTTTGTAACGCTTACCGGGTTCGCTGATCACAGCTCAGCAGTGGCTACAGGGCGCGGGGAGAGACCGCACCGATCGGTGGTCTGCCTCGGGCAGCATGCATGTCACCGCCGGAGACTGCGGGCTTGTTGTCCAGAGTTAGACTGTCCACGGGGCATGGCGCGGGGAGAAACCGCCGCGATCGGTGGTCTGCCACGGGCAGCATGCATGCCGCGCCATCGGCGGAGGCTGGGGGCTGAGTGTCCACGGCCACGGGGCATGGTTCGGCTGCCTGCTTGGTCTCCATGTGCGGCCATGACTTGCTCTCTGATCAGCGGAGCAACGGTCCGGTAACTTTTTTACAAAATGGACGCCCCCAACCTACAAAGAAACTAGCCCTTCCCTTCCCCCACTCCTCCTAGGTAAAACCTCTACCTTCCGATCTCTCTCTCTATCTCTATCTCTCTAAATAATACGACATCTAGTGATTTTATAACTAATTCTAGCTCATTCTCTCAATATATCTCTCTCTCCCTCTGATTGCTGTGTGTCCGGTTATGGTAAAAGTCACTGAACTCTTTGAGACCCTTGTTTCTGGGGGGAACCGGCCAACCAGCATGCTTGAATTTGGTCAAATGAGCGTGTGATGTCATGCAGGGGCGTCAATTGGGTATGGCAGGGGTATGCAGCTGCCATACCTTGACAGGGGGAAATAATAAAAATGTACTTTTCATCGTGCCTGTTGCTAAGGTATGGCAACATGACTGGTGTCTTCACCAGACACCAGTCATGTTGCCATACCTTAGCTTGTTCTGAACTGACGCCACTGAATTGTCATGCATGACGACCGTCCCATCGTCCAAAAGGGCTGTATCTTGGTTACCGCATAGATCCAACACTGTACTACTGTAATATGAAAAAAAAGGGTCGGGCGGTATATCCCTCCCTACTTTTTAATTGGCAAGATTGCGCAGGAAGTGGCGGGCGGTATATCCCTCCCGTGGCAGTCAAACTGTTAAGGATTCAAGATGATGACCAGTGATATCCATTGAGCATTTTTTATTATTAATAATAAAAAATGCTCAATGGATATCACTGGTCATCATCTTGAATCCTTAAGAGGTGACCCCAAGCTACAAGAATCAGTTGAGAAAAAAACTTTTACAGGCGAATCCACGTTCAGCCAAAAATCACCATTTGGCTCCCGGACTAGTAGGCAAGGAGTGTGTGTGCAAAATTTGGCATGGATCGGGGCAACGGTTGCGGAGATATGAGCAGGGAAAAAGTGTGACGTGTGACGTGTGACAGACAGACAGACAGACAGACAGACAGACAGCTGGTCGAGGTTTTGATAGTAAATGCGACCTGACGGTCGCAATTATTTATTATTTATTATTTATTTTCTGCACGGTGTTGTTTTGTGTTTGTTGGTTTAATATTACTTGTGAAAAAAATATTGAATGCACACTTGTATGTTGCCAAAGCAAATTCCTATGTGTGTTAAATAAAGGAATCTGAATCTGAATCTGAGGAGAAGGCCAGCATCAGTGTTTTGTATTCGGTGCGGGCCGCAACCGGGAGCCAGTGGAGGGAGCGGGGCCACACTTTGGACAGTCCTGATCTGAGATCTGAGTGGTTCTACTTAATGTAGTGACGTTGATGAATTCCACACATTATTCTGAGTAGGGTTGGGATCCGGAACCGGTTCTTTCGCGTACCCGGTTCCGAAATTGAAGAACCGGAGCCGGTTCCACCATATTTTTATGACCTGTTCCTTTAACGGTTCCTGGAATTTCTCATAAGCGTTCATTTGGGCCAGCGACTGTGGCAACGTCTCAGTACATGTGTGAGTGAGATGGATACGCCCACTCAGATGGATACGCCCACTCAGTGAGATGGATACGCCCACTCAGTACATGTGTGAGTGAGATGGATACGCCCACTCAGTACATGTGTGAGTGAGATGGATACGCCCACTCAGTACATGTGTGAGTGAGATGGATACGCCCACTCAGTACATGTGTGAGTGAGATGGATACGCCCACTCAGTACATGTGTGAGTGAGATGGATACGCCCACTCAGTACATGTGTGAGTGAGATGGATACGCCCACTCAGTACATGTGTGAGTGAGATGGATACGCCCACTCAGTACATGTGTGAGTGAGATGGATACGCCCACTCAGAGCAGCTCTGCGCCCGCTGATTTAGAATCAGAATGCCAGTGTCCTTCGATCGAGACAGACAGACAGAGTCACGGAGCTAACGTTAGCGCAGCAGCATATATCGAACAGACAAAACTCCTCACGAGTGTGGTTGCACTTTACAAGAGAGGGAAAGGGAAATGATCATGCAAAGTGCACGAAATGCAGTGCAATCCTTTCGTGCAAATGTGTCTCCTAAAATCTGTACCAGTGACTGCAGCTGCCGCCTGCCGCTTCACTTTCTTCAGTAGCCTAGCAGCTAGCAGCTAGCTGCTAACCACGGAGCGCAAAGTCCATTTCACTCGGCTTGTACTGCAGTTCATTCATGGTGTTACATTATGACGGCTATCCATCGTGTTGTTAAATAACTGTATTCTCCACTGTTTGAACGTCCACCCTTAACCATGCATTCATTATACGTTGTTGTGATTAAGTTGAAATAGTAGTTATACAAGTTGTATAATTATTTTGCTGTAGTAATCAGGGAATCACTTTATTATAATAATAATGAAAGATCTATCTATATCTATAGGCCTATATATATATATTACATAAATAAATACACTTCCGGAACCGTTATAGGAACCGGTTCTACCCGGAATCGATAACGGGGAACCGAAAAAGATTCGGAATCGGTTCAATCCAAACGGATCCCAACCCTAATTCTGAGGCACCCTGGACTGGCATCACGACACCCTAGGGTGCCACGGACGGCACCCACATAACCCTAACCCTGATTTAGAGGATCCAAGCTCTCCACCCCTGTAATGTAACACTCTGACCAGCAGATGGTGCTGCTGCTCAACTCTTCACCTCTGTCTGGCCTGGGAAGCTGACAAACCTGTACTGTATGCATAGAGGTAGGGTAATACACAACCTAATATATATATATATATATATATATATATATATATATATATATATATATATATATATATAATATAACCTGCACTGTATGCATAGAGGTAGGCTAATATATAAGACTGCTGTAATTTCTAAAACGCATGGATAGTTCCATTCCTTGATTCTGATTGGCTGGTTTCCCTCTAATTGCTGTGGTATGTGAGACTATAACCCACACCTTTAATCAGTTTGTATCAAACCCAGGTGAGTTATTTCTTTCCACAGTGTTGTGAAGCTGGACTAGAGAACTTGAATGTAAGTAACAGGTGTGTTGTTTCTGCAGCCTGGCCGGGAACTACTTTCTTGTAGCTGGGAACTACTTTGTTGCAGAGCAGACCTTATAGTGAATTATTAGTGAAATAAAACAGTTTTAATTGGTACATGATTTTTCATGTTGCCATAGTGTAACCATTTTAGAAAAGCAATAAGCCATGTGAGGCTTGTGTCTCCCTACGCCTAACCACATGTCAGCCGGTGTAAAATACCAGGTAACCACATGCCTCTCAGCCGTTATAAAATACCAGGTAACCACATGCCTCTCAGCCGTTATAAAATACCAGGTAACCACATGCCTCTCAGCCGTTATAAAATACCAGGTAACCACATGCCTCTCAGCCGTTATAAAATACCAGGTAACCACATGCCTCTCAGCCGTTATAAAATACCAGGTAACCACATGCCTCTCAGCCGTTATAAAATACCAGGTAACCACATGCCTCTCAGCCGTTATAAAATACCAGGTAACCACATGCCTCTCAGCCATTATAAAATACCAGGTAACCACATGCCTCTCAGCCATTATAAAATACCAGGTAACCACATGCCTCTCAGCCATTATAAAATACCAGGTAACCACATGCCTCTCAACCATTATAAAATACCAGGTAACCACATGCCTCTCAGCCATTATAAAATACCAGGTAACCACATGCCTCTCAGCCATTATAAAATACCAGGTAACCACATGCCTCTCAGCCATTATAAAATACCAGGTAACCACATGCCTCTCAGCCATTATAAAATACCAGGTAACCACATGCCTCTCAACCATTATAAAATACCAGGTAACCACATGCCTCTCAGCCGTTATAAAATACCAGGTAACCACATGCCTCTCAGCCGTTATAAAATACCAGGTAACCACATGTCAGCCGGTGTAAAATACCAGGTAACCACATGCCTCTCAGCCGTTATAAAATACCAGGTAACCACATGCCTCTCAGCCGTTATAAAATACCAGGTAACCACATGCCTCTCAGCCATTATAAAATACCAGGTAACCACATGCCTCTCAACTGTTATAAAATACCAGGTAACCACATGCCTCTCAGCTGTTATAAAATACCAGGTAACCACATGCCTCTCAGCCGTTATAAAATACCAGGTAACCACATGCCTCTCAACTGTTATAAAATACCAGGTAACCACATGCCTCTCAGCCGTTATAAAATACCAGGTAACCACATGCCTCTCAGCTGTTATAAAATACCAGGTAACCACATGCCTCTCAGCCGTTATAAAATACCAGGTAACCACATGCCTCTCAACCGTTATAAAATACCAGGTAACCACATGCCTCTCAGCCGTTATAAAATACCAGGTAACCACATGCCTCTCAGCCGTTATACAATACCAGGTAACCACATGCCTCTCAGCTGGTGTAAAATACCAGGTAACCACATGCCTCTCAGCCGTTATAAAATACCAGGTAACCACATGCCTCTCAGCCGTTATAAAATACCAGGTAACCACATGCCTCTCAGCCGTTATAAAATACCAGGTAACCACATGCCTCTCAGCCGTTATAAAATACCAGGTAACCACATGCCTCTCAGCCGTTATAAAATACCAGGTAACCACATGTCAGCCGCTGTAAAATACCAGGTAACCACATGCCTCTCAGCCGTTATAAAATACCAGGTAACCACATGCCTCTCAACTGTTATAAAATACCAGGTAACCACATGCCTCTCAGCCGTTATAAAATACCAGGTAACCACATGCCTCTCAGCTGTTATAAAATACCAGGTAACCACATGCCTCTCAGCCGTTATAAAATACCAGGTAACCACATGCCTCTCAACCGTTATAAAATACCAGGTAACCACATGCCTCTCAGCCGTTATAAAATACCAGGTAACCACATGCCTCTCAGCCGTTATAAAATACCAGGTAACCACATGCCTCTCAGCCGTTATAAAATACCAGGTAACCACATGCCTCTCAACCATTATAAAATACCAGGTAACCACATGCCTCTCAGCTGGTGTAAAATACCAGGTAACCACATGCCTCTCAGCCGTTATAAAATACCAGGTAACCACATGCCTCTCAGCCGTTATAAAATACCAGGTAACCACATGCCTCTCAGCCGTTATAAAATACCAGGTAACCACATGCCTCTCAGCCGTTATAAAATACCAGGTAACCACATGCCTCTCAACTGTTATAAAATACCAGGTAACCACATGCCTCTCAGCCGTTATAAAATACCAGGTAACCACATGCCTCTCAGCTGGTGTAAAATACCAGGTAACAACATGCCTCTCAGCTGGTGTAAAATACCAGGTAACCACATGCCTCTCAGCTGGTGTAAAATACCAGGTAACCACATGCCTCTCAGCCGTTATAAAATACCAGGTAACCACATGCCTCTCAGCTGGTGTAAAATACCAGGTAACCACATGCCTCTCAGCCGTTATAAAATACCAGGTAACCAACGTGCCTCTCAGCCATTATAAAATACCAGGTAACCATATGCCTCTCAGCCGGTGTATAATACCAGGTAACCATATGCCTCTCAGCCGTTATAAAATACCAGGTAACCACATGCCTCTCAGCCGTTATAAAATAGCAGGTAACCACATGCCTCTCAGCCGTTATAAAATAGCAGGTAACCACATGCCTCTCAGCCGTTATAAAATAGCAGGTAACCACATGCCTCTCAGCCGGTGTAAAATACCAGGTAACCACTCGCCTCTTGTGGCTTATTGCTTCATTATACTGCTGTGGTGTATTTTCATAAACACATGCTTGCAAATATTAGTAACTGATGATGGCTAAATGGTATTTTAATGTAGGCTACTAAGACAGTGTTACATTTCAGACACAGTGTTCCACAGGCTTGCAGACGTAAGCCATTTACCATGAGACGGAGTGGGTTGTTGGCTGATTTACCACTGTTTCAGGGTTGTGGCACGAGGCGAATCAACCCTGAAACAGGCTACCATAGAAATGAAAGAAAACACAGTTGTAACTTGTAAGGTTATTGGAAATGTTACAACTGCAACACAACAGTGGGCGGGGTCCATGAGCCAAATCAAGGTTGTTGACTGATTTACCACTGTTTTAAGCCAGTATTTGACCACCTGGTAGAAAACTAAGTAAATACCAAAGTGTGTTAAATACCCAACCGGAGACAGCTGTCCATGTATCTCTGTGTAACCCAAAGAAGATTGTCCTTAGCTCTGGTATGGTTTAAAGTCCCACCCTCTGTCTCATAAACCAGACTCTGCGTTGTGTATTTATTTAGTTGTAATTGATGGTTAGGAGATGAGAATGAAGAACCAGTCATAGGAGTTGTGCGGTAGAGCAGTGTTTATATCAGCTCTTGTCACCTTGCAGAGAAACAACAGAGTTCTCCTTCACTTTTCACAGTAGTAATATTGCAATATTGTCAGAAATTCACAGAACTGCATGTAAACATAAACATAACCAGTGTGGTTTTAAAAGTGATTTCTCAGTTATTAAACTCAATTCCACAGTGCACTACAAAACATAGAAACAGCCCATCTGCTGCACTTAACAGTATAACCCCTTCATTCATGTTCAACCACAGTTATCACATGGCCACACTTTTATCAGTAAAACTCTCAATTATTCACATCCTCTTACAAATAACCCCAGGGGCACATCAAAATACATGGATGGCTTATATTACTAGTTTTATCAAGTGGATTGATCAGAGAGAGTGGAGTTTGCTCCTACCTTGCAGAGAAACAACAGAGTTCTGACCTAAGATGGCTGCCCCCCACCACTAAGGTCAAAGCTGCACAGTACAGGAACAGTGGAAGGTAACAGTGCCCCCTAAAGGCCTGGAGGTGCCTCTAAAGGCAATTCACCTCCTTACACCTGCATGGGGCTTATTTTCCTTGAGGTATTTTGGTCATCATTTAAACTCAATATTTAAAGAACCTTTCAATCTAAGGCTTCAAATCGATGCAAAGCTAGATTAAACCTAGATTGTAAATGTAACACCTGTGCCGTTGGGCTAGACACTGTAGGTTCGTCTACTGGAGTAGAGGGGTAAATAATGAGACCAAGATGCACGTCACTGAGTTGGCCGGCTCAATTTTATATATATATATGAAATTGAAATAGAAATAGATGTAATAGAAAAAAATCAAACCTCGGTTCGAAGTGAAGCGGTGAACTTTTATTCTATGTGTTCTAGAGTTATGAACTTAATGATTTTATCTGGAGGGCCGGGACGGACACTACACACATACGTATGTACGGACGGACGGACGGACGGACGGACGGACGGACGGACGGACGGGACAGGACAGGACAGATAAAAACCTGTTCATTCTGAACTGAAATGGCCATATATGGGCATGGGACACACAAAGCCACTCATTGGAAGCGGTTTTCACCGCTTCAAAAATAAACAATGTGCATAAACAGTACAGTACAATAATGAATGGGAGTAGGTAGGTACCACCATAAACAGTACAGTACAATAATGAATGGGAGTAGGTAGGTACCACCATAAACAGTACAGTACAATAATGAATGGGAGTAGGTAGGTACCATCAGTAGGTAGGTACCATCAGTAGGTAGGTACCATCAGTAGGTAGGTACCATCAGTAGGTAGGTACCATCAGTAGGTAGGTACCATGGGAGTAGGTAGGTACCATCAGAGCCCTAGAATGGAGAGTTAGGTAGGTAGGGAGGGAGTAGGTAGGTAGGGAGTAGGTAGGTAGGTAGGGAGTAGGTAGGTAGGGAGGGAGTAGGTAGGTAGGTAGGTAGGTAGGTAGGGAGTAGGTAGGTACCATCAGAGCCCTAGAATGGAGAGTTAGGTAGGTAGGGAGTAGGTAGGGAGGTAGGTAGGTAGGTAGGGAGTAGGTAGGTACCATCAGAGCCCTAGAATGGAGAGTTAGGTATAAACAGTACAGTACAATAATGAATGGGAGTAGGTAGTAGGTAGTAGTAGGTAGTAGGTAGTAGGTAGTAGTAGGTAGTAGGTAATAGGTAGTAGTAGGTAGTAGTAGGAGTAGGTAGTAGTAGGAGTAGGTAGGTACCATCAGAGCCCTAGAATGAACAATGTGCATAAACAGTACAGTACAATAATGAATGGGAGGGTTAGGGTTAGGGTTAGGGTTAGGGTTAGTAGGTAGGTACCATCAGAGCCCTAGAATGGAGAGTTAGAACAGTACAATAATGAATGGGAGTAGGTAGGTACCATCAGATAGTAGGTAGGTAGGTACCATCAGATAGTAGGTAGGTAGGTACCATCAGATAGTAGGTAGGTAGGTAGGTACCATCATGGTAGGTAGGTACCATCAGTAGGTAGGTACCATCAGTAGGTAGGCACCATCAGTAGGTAGGTACCATCAGTAGGTAGGTACCATCAGTAGGTAGGTACCATCAGGTAGGTACCATCAGTAGGTAGGTACCATCAGTAGGTAGGTACCATCAGTAGGTAGGTACCATCAGGTAGGTACCATCAGTAGGTAGGTACCATCAGGTAGGTACCATCAGTAGGTAGGTACCATCAGTAGGTAGGTACCATCAGTAGGTAGGTACCATCAGGTAGGTACCATCAGTAGGTAGGTACCATCAGGTAGGTACCATCAGTAGGTAGGTACCATCAGTAGGTAGGTACCATCAGTAGGTAGGTACCATCAGTAGGTAGGTACCATCAGTAGGTAGGTACCATCAGTAGGTAGGCACCATCAGTAGGTAGGTACCATCAGTAGGTAGGTACCATCAGTAGGTAGGTACCATCAGTAGGTAGGTACCATCAGGTAGGTACCATCAGTAGGTAGGTACCATCAGTAGGTAGGTACCATCAGTAGGTAGGTACCATCAGTAGGTAGGTACCATCAGGTAGGTACCATCAGTAGGTAGGTACCATCAGTAGGTAGGTACCATCAGTAGGTAGGTACCATCAGTAGGTAGGTACCATCAGTAGGTAGGTACCATCAGTAGGTAGGTACCATCAGGTAGGTACCATCAGTAGGTAGGTACCATCAGTAGGTAGGTACCATCAGTAGGTAGGTACCATCAGTAGGTAGGTACCATCAGGTAGGTACCATCAGTAGGTAGGTACCATCAGTAGGTAGGTACCATCAGGTAGGTACCATCAGTAGGTAGGTACCATCAGTAGGTAGGTACCATCAGTAGGTAGGTACCATCAGTAGGTAGGTACCATCAGTAGGTAGGTACCATCAGTAGGTAGGTACCATCAGGTAGGTACCATCAGTAGGTAGGTACCATCAGTAGGTAGGTACCATCAGGTAGGTACCATCAGTAGGTAGGTACCATCAGTAGGTAGGTACCATCAGTAGGTAGGTACCATCAGTAGGTAGGTACCATCAGTAGGTAGGTACCATCAGTAGGTAGGTACCATCAGGTAGGTACCATCAGTAGGTAGGTACCATCAGTAGGTAGGTACCATCAGTAGGTAGGTACCATCAGTAGGTAGGTACCATCAGTAGGTAGGTACCATCAGGTAGGTACCATCAGTAGGTAGGTACCATCAGTAGGTAGGTACCATCAGTAGGTAGGTACCATCAGTAGGTATGGGGCGAGTCCAATGGCGGCTCGTGGGGAGCTTCTAAAGTGACAAATCGCGAGAATTGGTTAGAAAGCAATAGCAACTGACAGTCTCACGATAACAGAGTACATGCCTTTCATTGCCTTACTTTCAGCTGCCACTCGGTGGTGCTATTGTGCATGTTAACAACGTTATGGCTACGCATTGATTAGCCAGTGACAGGGCAACAGCCCGACTTCAATGATCTTAAACCACGTTATTTTTACATCGTTTTTTGGCAATAGTGTAAAGTAAATATTAAAGAGACTTTAGTTATCCCTGTATAATACTTTAAAATGGTTGTAATGTTTCTATTGAAACCAATGTTATTTAAATCTCCCGCTTGTCACTTTAGAGCTGAAACATGGGTCACGTGACGCAGTTCATTTTCAGACCCCTTGGTGACACCACTCTGATTAAACTGCTCTGGGTACCATGAACTCAATGAATCGGTTTTCCCGAGAATTTCTTATCTGAGGGTGGCTGTGCACCCAACTATACTAACTGACTAATACTGTATGCCACTTAGTTGCAGTATTCAACCCAGTTCAGTGTTCAATAAATTTCAATCAATTACTCAATTCGGATTTGAATCCAAAAATGACACTCTTCACATGTACAATAATCTGGAACAATTAATTTCAAACACTCAATAACAATAAACACATAAACCACTAAGTGGCTATAGTAAAATAGTCTCAAAGACACAAAGTGTCTAAACCTTAGTATGAGCGGTCACTATTAAATCCTGCACTGCTCCTTGCAGGGCAGAGAGTGTGAGTGTGAGGGTACTAATTGAACCAATAACTGTCCAGCCCTGCTCTGTTTCTCACAGGGCAGTGGCTGTGGTGAGTAACCAGTTCTTAGTGTGTGCAGTGTGTGTGTATCACTGACCAGTACTACTGCACCCAGGGACGTGCTGGGCCCCTGATTCAGCCCGGGAAAAAGAGATAGAGAGGCCCTCATTTTTTTTTTTTTTTTTTTTTTAATATTTCGTCGTTGTCGGGTGGAAACCGTTTGTTTTGTATTTATCATGATTTAAACTAGTGAAAACAGCCGATCTACAAGCACACAACGCCTCGCACCGCGAGGCGTTGTGTGCTTGTAGATCTGCTGTTTTCACTACTTTTGTGCAACGGCCTTGTATGATGAAGCAGGGCTTTGCTTTGCGAAAAAAATGATAAATTTGAAACTTGGAGATACAAGGTTTCTGCCCGACAGTGACTATTTACTTTATTGGCCGCCCAGCCCCAAAAATGGAACGAAGGCCGACATTTTATTTTTTTCCTAATGGCCAGTCTGGACCGGCCGGGAATGAACCGGCCGTTCAGGAGTTGTCCCGCTTTTCCCAATGGCCAGCACGTCACTGGCTCTCAGCAGGGCAGTGTGTGTGTGTGTGTGTGTGATACATTCCTACCACACTGGTGACATGGACTCTGACTCACTGACTATCATGGTTCTGGGTCATTCCTACCACACTGGTGACATGGACTCTGACTCACTGACTATCATGGCTCTGGGTCATTCCTACCACACTGGTGACATGGACTCTGACTCACTGACTATCATGGCTCTGGGTCATTCCTACCACACTGGTGACATGGACTCTGACTCACTGACCATCATGGTTCTGGGTCATTCCTACCACACTGGTGACATGGACTCTGACTCACTGACCATCATGGTTCTGGGTCATTCCTACCACACTGGTGACATGGACTCTGACTCACTGACTATCATGGTTCTGGGTCATTCCTACCACACTGGTGACATGGACTCTGACTCACTGACTATCATGGCTCTGGGTCATTCCTACCACATTGGTGACATGGACTCTGACTCACTGACTATCATGGCTCTGGGTCATTCCTACCACACTGGTGACATGGACTCTGACTCACTGACTATCATGGCTCTGGGTCATTCCTACCACATTGGTGACATGGACTCTGACTCACTGACTATCATGGCTCTGGGTCATTCCTACCACACTGGTGGCATGGACTCTGACTCACTGACTATCATGGCTCTGGGTCATTCCTACCACATTGGTGACATGGACTCTGGCTCACTGACCATCATGGCTCTGGGTCTGCCCAAGGACAATTCTAGATCAGGTCTGGGTCCTTCCAATCACGGGCAGCTCGCCACTCCTTGGCTGACCAGAGTCAGGCTGAATCAAACAGACATGTCCAAGCAAAAAACCTGACCGATGGTGGTGTGTTCCTTACACTCAAATATTAATGGCAGGATCCACCAGTAACCATGTGAGACACAAGGCCTGCACATGAAATCAGCACCAGCACACAACACAAGTGCTGCTCAGATGACTCGGTGTTGCTCCTCACAACAGGACAAAGTCATTTTTTTTTCTTAACGCTTCCAGTGCCAGCCCCTAGATGGCACCGTTGGAATGCCAGACTTTCTCCCATAGGCGAGCGCTTCAGCATCCAGGGGCTCACGTTGCAGTGACGCGCGTGCTCACGTTCGTGCACATCATGGAAAGGTCCCGGATGTTAATGCTAACAGAATAGCTATTCCCATCTAGTCATTTTAAAGATCATTTTTAGGCAATTTCGCCGTAAATAAACCTCGGCGCGCATCCCTAAAAACACAATCCAGAGATATGGGCCTCCAAAGATGTGGTTTTTCATTGGATTCGGCGGCGATTCGCGGCTACGTTCGCGGCTCACGGCCGGCATGGCTTCCCCAGGATTTGGACCACTGGATTTTACATTTAGGCCCAGGCTTCAGAAGGCCTCGGATCATTTTATTCATTTCATTAAATATCCCGAACATGTTCGGGATAGGCACACTGGACTACGTTCCGGAAGCGGCGCTGAACATTTGGTGAACATTGGGGGTCTCAAAAATGTATTTTAAACCATTTTTAATGGAATATATCGTCGGACCATGTAAAATGGCTAGCTGGCTAGCGTAGGACGAGCCAGGACCACCCACGACTATACAAGCAGCTCAGGGTAAGTCAATTAATAAAAAAAAAAATTGTATTGGACTGAAAATAACCCGAACATGTTCGGGATAGGCACTAAATGAGTTAAATGATGTTTCTCTGCTTCTCAGGAGCTTCTCCTCTCTGCATGTGTTCTGCTTCTGATCTCTGCTCTGCTCTGATTGATTGCCATTCGTTTCACCTGGTGTTCCTGCACAGGCACAAGGAAATTAAAAACAAGGTAGGGACATATTCGTGATTCGATTATGTCCTGATTGATTCGTGTATTATTGCGCCGCTTCCGGCTGGCTGCATTCTCTCGGGGCTCCGTGTGTTTTTGTGTTTTACAGTGTTTGTTTGTTCCTCTAAACACGCTATTGCACTAGTTTAGATCACCCAGTTTAACTTAGCCTGGCCACTTTTTTTTAGCGTATACGGGAAAGATGTGTTTTGCTCGCTACTCCCGTGAATTCCTCTGTTCGCTCGCAGCCAAACAACAACATGGTGTCTCCAGCTGGAGTGATCTCCCCAGCGAAATACGAAGGAGGACTAAACGAGGGAAGCGAGCGGGGATTATTGCCAAGGAAGCAAGGAAAAATACACTTTTGGCGAAACGCAAGTTTAAACCCTGTCTGCCGTCACTGGTTATGGGGAATGTGAGATCTCTGAACAGTGACAAGATGGACTTGCTGGAGGGACTGACGGCGTGCCAACGCGAGTTCAGGGAGGCGAGTTTGCTTTGCTTTACGGAGACGTGGAGAGAATCGTGCTCCCCGGATAGCGATTTACATCTCGAGGGGTTTACGCCTGTCCGACAGGACCGAGACAGAGCAGCCTCTGGAAAATCGACGGCCGGAGGAGTGATTACTTACGTGAACAACAGGTACTGTAATCCCGGCCATATCACTGTGAAAGCTAGGATATGTACGCCTGATGTGGAATTACTTGCGATAGGTTTGAGACCTTATTATGTCCCCCGTGAGTTCTCCCATGTTATTGTGATAACAACCTACATTCCGCCCTCAGCGCGGGCTGTGACTGCCTGTGACGTCATTCATTCACTTGTCTCTGGTTTGCAAACTAAGCATCCCTGCGCGTTTATTGTGATCAATGGTGATTTCAACCATGCCTCATTGACTCGGACACTTACTGGGTTTACACAGTATGTGAGGTGTGCGACCAGGGGAACTAGAACACTGGATCTCATGTATGCTAATGTTAAGGATGCCTATAGCTCCATGGCTCTTCCACCCCTTGGCACCTCTGACCATGACCTGGTCTGCCTGACACCTACCTACATGCCTGTTTGTAGGCGGCAGCCACCTACCACCAGGACAGTACAGGTTTGGTCTGAGGAGGTCGAGGCCAGGTTACAAGACTGCTTTGAGGCTACGGACTGGGACCTTTTTTATAATGACTTTGGTGATGACATTGATGGCCTGACTGAGTGTGTCACTCTCTACATCAAGGCATGTGAGGAGAGCATTGTCCCTACCAAGACGGTGCGCTGTTTTTCCAACAACAAGCCGTGGATCACCAAAGACATTAAAGACCTCCTGAACCGCAAGAAACAGGCCTTTAGGGCTAGGAACAGGGAGGAAGCGCATGCCATTCAGAAGGAACTGAAGAGGCAGCTAAGGAGAGCACGTAGGGACTACAAGGACAAGGTGGAGAGTAAGCTGGAGTCCAACTCAAGCAGAGAGGTCTGGCGTGGCTTGAAAAACATCACGGGTCAGGGAAAAGGGGCGGCTGTGGTTGAAGGCGGGCGTCAAAAAGCTGATGAGTTGAATCAGTTTTTCAACCGCTTTGATACATCTGATCCCACCCCCCTCTCCCTCCCCCCCCCATCCGGGGAGCCAGCCGCTGACCACCACCCCCGTCTCCCCCCCTCCGCCCTACAGCCTGACTCCGGCACGGTCCAGTTCTCCAGGTACGAGGTCAGAGGGGAGCTGAGGCGCCTGTCGGTGAGGAAGGCAGCAGGGCCGGACGGGATCAGGCCAAGGCTACTCAAGACTTGTGCTGAGCAGCTTGACGTGGTGTTCACACACCTCTTCAACCTTTCCATGAGGAGGAGCAAGTTCCCACAGCCGTGGAAAACCGCATGCATTATCCCACTTCCTAAAAAAGCCCGCCCCAGCGCCCTTAATGACTTCAGGCCTGTAGCCATGACGGCTCACGCCAGTAAGGTCCTAGAGAGGCTCTGCCTGAGACGCCTGAGACCGCTGGTCAAGGACTACGTCGACCCTCTCCAATTCGCCTACCGGGCCAAGATGGGAGTCGAGGATGCAGTCATCCACCTTCTTCACAGGGCCTACACACACCTGGAAAAGTCGGGGGGGTACGTACGGATTACCTTCTTTGACTTCTCCAGTGCGTTCAACACAATACGGCCGTCTAGGCTGGCGGAGAAGTTAGCGGCCATGAGGGTGCAACCGGACCTGATTGCTTGGATCACGGACTATCTGTCGGGCAGGCCCCAGTATGTCCAGCTTCATGACTGCAGGTCCATGGTGCTCACTAGTAACACTGGTGCCCCCCAGGGGACGGTACTGTCCCCCTTCCTTTTTACCCTCTATACCACCGACTTCAGTTACAACACGGAGTCTTGCCATCTCCAGAAGTTTTCTGATGACTCCACTATCATGGGCTGCATCGGGAAGGAAGGAGATGAGGAGGAGTATAGAGGCACAGTCAAGAACTTTGTTGCCTGGGCTGAGGAGAACCACCTCCTGCTCAATGCGGGCAAGACTAGGGAGCTTGTTGTGGACCTGCGACGCAGAAAAAACCTGCCCCCCCATACTCCCATCACCATCAAGGGCAACGTGGTGGAAATGGCTGGTACCTACAAGTACCTGGGGGTCCACCTGAACAACCGACTGGACTGGGCGGACAACGCAGATGCGCTCTACAAGAAGGGCCAGAGCAGACTTTTCTTTCTGAGGAGGCTCAGGTCCTTCGACGTGTGCAGGAGACTGCTGACACAGTTTTACCACTCCATTGTGGCCAGTGCTCTGTTCTTCTCTGTGGCCGTCTGGGGCGGTGGTCTCAGGAAGGCCGACAAGGACAAACTCAACAAAATTGTGAGGAAAGCCAACTCTGTTGTAGGAGGGGGACTTGACAGCCTGGAAGTGGTGGCGGAGAGAAGGATGAGCAGCAAGCTGTTGTCCATCCTGGACAACCCCTCCCACCCCCTCTTCCGTGAGCTGAGCCTGAGGAGAAGTGTTTTTAGCCAGAGACTCACACTCCCTCTAATTAGGACTGATAGGTTTGGTGGCTCCTTTGTGCCGGCTGCCATTAAGGTGTATAATAGGAACTTATGAAGCTTGTGATCTAGGACTCATGAAGCTACACTGTTAACTTTGAAATTACATCTGGCATAGAGTAACTGCTAGGTCTTTTTTCTGTGCACTTTATTTGCGGTGCACTTTATTTTGCTGGGCACTTTATTTGCTTTGCACTTTATTCTGCCGTGCACTTTTATCTCTGCTGTGCACTTTATCTCTGCAGGCAGGGATTTTATTGGTAGCATTTTAAGTGTTTTATCTAGCTTTTTAGCCGTTTTAGTGATGTGCTTAGCGTGTGTTGGGGTTGATACTGTTCTTGTGTATGTATGTGTATCGTGTTTCCCCTACTTGTTGAGCTCCTGTGAGAACTATGAATTTCCCCATGTGGGATCAATAAAGTCTATCGTATCGTATCGTATACATCATTTTCGCTATCATGCAATTCCAGACGGCAGATTGGTCTCACCATGGGAGCCAGCCCTGCAGCAGGATGTTTGTCGGCCTGCATTGGATTCCATGGAAGTCCATGGAGAAGCTCATGAACAAACCACCAACAAACAATTATTCTGACTGTCTTAGACCTTTGTCAAATAATCACTTCTGGAAAATAAAAGACATCATATAAAACTTTTTTTTTTCTGCTATGTTACTTTTCAAAGTGCACACTGTGCAATTTTATAGAGGTATCTAAAGAGTACAAAGTAGGTTCTGAACGTGCCAAGGATTTAGTGTTGCCATGTTCGCTTATTATAAGCGACTTTGGGCTTGGGGACTTCTGTGAAGTTGCTTGTAAATATTGGTTGTTGCAGGTGGCATCTTGGGTGTGTGTGGGGGAGGGGGGAGGGGGGGGGGGGGTCCACGATCCCCAGGGGGTCCGCGGAGGTACTGCAGGGGGTCCGCGAAATTATTGCTTGATTGATGAACATGAATAAATAAATACATTTCTTTTACTCTTTTCCCCCAAATGTCAATTTATCTTCAAATATTTTTAAAAACATTTTCCACATTTATGTTAAAAATAAAACATGCTTACTGTGCAATTGACATATTGTTGATAGTATTATTGACATGGTTCTCAGTTAATAAGGTATGCCTATGTATTCATGTTTAAAATAAAAGTATGAATAGCCTATGTTACACATGAATATAGCCTACAAATGTTGTAGCCTCTACGAGGTGGTAATTATCCATCTCTGCATCATTTTGAAGGTCCCTGGCCTGATTGAAGACCCCTGTTCTAAAGTGAACAAGTTGCTTATTTATTATTTTTTTATTGATTGAATAATGTATTAGAAGCCTGGAAAACGTACAGTTTTATGACAGTAGGCCTACTTGTACTCATTGGTACAAGGTCAACTAAAAGGAGATCCTAGTAAGCTTTTCGTCTTATTTTGAGCCACTTTATGTAGGCCTATCTCATAACATTGAAAGAGACCGATGGAGCACAGTAGGTTACTTTGCATAGGATATGCAGTAACAAGGGAATGGGCTTTTTATTGTTTTAACCAGTGGTTCTAAGTGGTGGTGGTGGTACCAACGTTTTTTACTTGAGTAAAAAGTATCATCAATATTATCAATGTTTCGATCAATTGAGTACAAAGGACCCCATGGAAACAAGCCATAGCCTACTTATACTTTTTTGGAAAAAGACATTTTGCAGATTGTGTACTGTACTGTAGCCTACTTCTCTGTAGGCCTACCTGTCTCTGCAAACTGTAAGTAATCAATCAATACAGCAATTTAGAAATAATCTCACAAGTTAAACTCAGGAATTAAAAATGAATGATATTAAAATATAATTAAAGTACCAATAACTATATGATGTTGTGTTACAAAATCATTGTCTAAACGTACAAAAATAGGACCGTCATTTTTAGCTTGCCAACCTTGAACTTTTGGTTGTTTGCTGAGTGGCCCTGGAGCCATCTTAAGTTGAGTAGCCCTGCACTATACGAACCCTAGTGTCCATAATCAGAGAACTTTAGCCCAAAATAGCAGATCTACAAGCGCTGCGAGGCGTTGTGAGCTTGTAGATCTGCTATTTTCAGCAAAGAGGTTTGGTGTAGAGTTGTAAAAAAGAGCAGACTAAGTACAGAGTGAAAGGTCAAGTTTATTAAGTATTGACGGTTCAAGTGGTTAAATATCTGAAAACACAAATTGTCATGAATCCAAAATACACTGATGATTGTGCTGTCAAACAATGAAACTATATGGAATCTATGAACAGGTTGTGGGGGTCCCTGCTTCATCTCTCTCTCCACTAAGGGGTCCCTGCTTCATCTCTCTCTCAACTAAGGGATCCCTGCTTCATCTCTCTCTCAACTAAGGGGTCCCTGCTTCATCTCTCTCTCAACTAAGGGGTCCCTGCTTCATCTCTCTCTCAACTAAGGGATCCCTGCTTCATCTCTCTCTCAACTAAGGGGTCCCTGCTTCATCTCTCTCTCAACTAAGGGATCCCTGCTTCATCTCTCTCTCAGCTAAGGGGTCCCTGCTTCATCTCTCTCTCAGCTAAGGGGTCCCTGCCCTGCTCTAAAGTCTAACATTATTCCAGAACAGTGATAGTTAAATACTTGTGTTCTCTGTACAAAAGTTTCTCTCTACAAGTCACATGACCTGCTCCCACGCACACACACCCACACACACACGCGCGCGCACACACTCATGCACGCACGCACCCACCCACAAACTCGCACGCACGCACGCTTGTGCACACGCGCACACACCCGCCCACGCATATCCTCACAGCAAACACCCACAACGCGCGCGCCAGCGCACACACACACACACACACACACACACACACACACACACACACACACACACACACACACACACACACACACACACACACACACATACACAATGCCTACAGCACAGCAGCAATGCAAGCTCGCACACACACACACACACACACACACACACACACAGAAAACGCCCACACACACACACACACACACACACACACACACACACACACACACACACACACACACACACACACACACACACACACACACACACACACACACACACACACACACACACACACGTGTGCAGTCAGACATAAGCTGTTAAACCCAACCTACACTTTCAACACTCACAAAGTACCTCCGAGATTTAACCCTTCACTCTCTCTCTCTCTCTCTCTCTCTCTCTCTCTCTCTCTCTCTCTCGCTCTCTCTCTCTCTCGCTCACACACGTGTGGCGGAGAGAGTCGCAGCCCCAGCCTGAAGCCTCAAAAGTCTAGTATCTGCTCTGGTTCCATGGGGATATCCCTTCCCTTTGGAGTGATGGTTAAGATATTGGACTTTTCACACACACACACACACACACACACACACACACACACACACACACACACACACACACACACACACACACACACACACACACAGGGAGTTGTTAACAACACAAAAGTAAATCTAAGTTGAAGTTTGAAGTTCCTCTGTCTGTCTGTACACATCTGTCACTTTACAGAATATAAGGGAGAGGAGAGGAGAGGAGAGGAGAGGAGAGGAGAGGAGAGGGGAGGGGAGGGGAGGGGAGGGGAGGGGGAGCGTGGGCGAGGTGACAGGGCGAGAGAGGCTGACAGGCTTCTGCGTGGGCGTGTCTCATTGAAATGTGTTGCAGAGAGAGAGAGAGAGAGAGAGAGAGAGAGAGAGAGAGAGAGAGAGAGAGAGAGAGAGAGAGAGACAGCAATAGACCACTAGCACAGACATCAAAAGGGGCTTGAGCCCCTGCCCTTTTATCCGTCTGTAAAAAGTGTCCTCTCCAGACCATGAATGCAGTTTTTACTATGGTGAAAGAATTACAAATGCCCCCTCTTTCCATGCCATACCTGAAGGCAGCATTCAAGAGAATTGCCTTGTCCAAACTCTCCTGAACTTGAAAGAATTGCCCTCTCTGTGTAGAAATCCATGCCGTTACGCCACATCTCCATTGTTCAGTGTGGTATCAAGCACCAAACATAGCCGACGAGGTTCTGAATTTGTTGTCTCACTTCTTTCTACATCCCACATCTCCAGTATTTACTTCATTATGCTTTAGTTCAGTGTGGGATCACACTGGGAAATCCCGTTTTTTTTCCCGTCATGTAATTGTCCCACTGGCTTGTCACTTGTCATGATCTGAAATGACAAATCTTTGAGTAGCAGCAGCGCTATAGAGAGAGATCTCTCTCTATAGCGCGCAATGAGGGCCTCTACAACTCTTTTTCCCGGGCTGAATCAGGGGCCCAGCACGTCCCTGCGACGTAGCGTTAAGGCGAAGTGTACTAACATGGGCAAATGTACTAACGGGGGTCTCCTACCGTACTGATAAGGCGACATGCAAATTTCCATTCATTTCCGTTCAACACACATCACATCACTCAAGTAAATCCTGGCCTTTATACTTCTTCATCGTGGCGTGTTCCGTGACAAAAGTGGCTGATCTACAAGCTCACAACGCCTCGCATCCGCCACGCGTTGTGAGCTTGTAGATCTGCTATTTTCGAGGCGCAGAAACTTGCAGAATGAATGAGCGAGTCACTGTGTCAGACGTCCAGCGCAGCACAGCTTAGTTTTACTATTTAATAATCAACGTAGCCTACTATAGAAACAGTTTCACAAGCCACAGTGTGGCTTAATATTCACATTAAGGGTAACAAGCAGGCACGCTGCATGCACTGCACATTATTAGAACAAGTTTGCTAGTGAGTGTAAATCAGTGGCTTCCTCAAAGAAAAAGAAACAAGGTGAAAAAGCGTTGGTACACTTCTTGTATTTCGCCTTATCGTTCATTATGATGCCATCAAGGCCTGCCAAAATACTTTTTAGTCGACTAAATCAACTGTAGATTTAGTCACCTAAAATCTTATGATAATTAGTCGACTAAAATTAGACTAAAACCAATACTTTTCAGGTGACTACATTATGACTAAAACTAAATGACATTTTATTCAAAAGACTATGACTATCAAAATTTGCTGTAAAAAACAACACTGCTCAGAACTCTCTCTCTCTGTATCGCTGATACAGATGTAGTCCAGTAATTTTAGGCCAAAATTAGGCTAAACCTAAAACAAATTGCAATAGTAGCAAACTCAACTGATTTTGTATCCTCATTATGTCCTTAGTGAGGGAAAAAAAGTCCCAAGGAATCCCATCAGGGGAAAGTTTTGAAAACGACCTACCTACCTTCACTTACTATACACTACACTATAAAGGAAAAAATGACTCCCAAAAAATCTGCTTTAAGTGGGATGTGAGGGGTCAAACTAGGGGTTTTTAATTATTCTGAATCCATTGCAAGCATTTTTTTTTCATTTGTTTTTCATGCAAAACAAATGCTTGCAATGGATTCAGAATAATTAAAAACCCCTAGATACAAAATCAGTTGAGTTTGCTACTACAAAACGCCACTGAGCAGCTAGCATTGAAATGAATAGCTTGGGGGCGGGGCCGTCCGTTCTCTATATTATATTATATCCTCACTGTCGGGCGGAAACCTCGCATCGTTTCAAATGTGTACGTCTTTTGGTAAAGCAAAGCCCTGCTTCATCATACAAGACTGTCACACAAAACTAGTGAAAACAGACAATCTACAGTGTAGATCTGCTGTTTTCACTAGTTTAGTACATTTTATAGATGATAAATACAATACGAACGGTTTTGGACATACAAGGTTTCCACCCGACAACGACGATATATTACGTTATGGTTGACACATGTCGGACGGGTCTTGGACTCTGTGTCTGTTTCTGAGGTTGATCCGAGGACTTATGATTTTAAAGGTCACACCCACACACACGCACGCACAAACACACACACACGCACGCACGCACGCACGCACGCACGCACGCACACACGCACGCACGCACGCACGCACGCACGGACAAACACACACACACGCGCGCGCGCACGCACGCACGCACGCACGCACGCACGCACGCACGCACGCACGCACGCACGCACGCACACACGCACACACACACACACACACACACACACAGGGGCGTCACAAGGGGGGGAAAAGTTGGACTGAGTTACCAGGGCCCAAGGTGGAGGGACCTTTATTAAGCTATTGAAAAATAGCAGATGTATTAGTTCTACTATTTTTTAAAAGTCGTGAAAATGTGTACCAATCTTTGAATAAATGTATTTTTTAAGCGAACATTTGTAACTCAAATTTTGCTTCTGGGAGGGGTCCTTGGAACTAAATATTTTGAGATGGGGGTCCGTGGCCAAATACATATCATTTTGGGGGGTCCTTCACATGAAAAAGTCTCATATCAGCACCACTGACATAGAAACATAGGTTTAAAAAAAAAACCTTATCAAGGATTTGAAATATTCAAAGACGATTTTTCAAAAATAGCAGATCTACAAGCTGATCTGCGAGCTTGTAGATCTGCTATTTTTCAATTAAATGTCCCCCTATGAAGAACATTCATGGGGGGCCCACAGTGAATCCTTGTACCACCCAGGGCCCAGGATTTTGTGCGACACCCCTGCACACGCACACACACACACACACGCACACACACGCACACACACACACACGCACACGCACACGCACACACACACACACACACTCACACACACACACACACACACACACACACACACACACACACACACACTCACACACACACACACACACACACACACA
Organism: Nannobrachium achirus; assembly: GCF_963921795.1. Taxonomy (NCBI): domain Eukaryota; kingdom Metazoa; phylum Chordata; class Actinopteri; order Myctophiformes; family Myctophidae; genus Nannobrachium; species Nannobrachium achirus. Next base: position 79,278 of record NC_137831.1, read on the forward strand.
CACACACACACACACACACACACTCACACACACACACACACACACACACACACACACACACACACACACACACACACACACACACACACACACACACACAGAGCCAGACATGGATCAGAGTGAGTGGGCGGGATTATAAGCCTACCTGCGGGCGGCTTGGTAAACATGGAGATCAGATTATCTACGGAGCCTGGAATGGAGGCGTGATTATGGATCCCACTGGGAAAGATGGATAACCACGCCCCGGACTCATTTTTGAAGCTTGTGATTGGCTGAACCGGACGTAGGGAGCGCTCCGTTGTAGTCACTTGGACCGCGCGAGGTGCACCAAAACCCAATTATCATTGCGTTTATCGTGCGCTTGCCCAGGCCGTAAGGTCCCATTCTCTTTTACAGTACACTTTAAGACATAATAAGACATAATAAGACAGAATAAAGCCATAATAAGAAATAATGTGTTGGTAATTAGAGCTAATATATTTTATTAGACAGAAACAAAGACAGAATAGTAGAAAGAGCGAATACATTCTCTGGCACCGTCACCTGCCGCGGAACTGCAGCGGCAGACACTGCCGCACGACCGATAGTTCGACCAGAGAGATGAAGCAGGGACCCCTTAGCTGAGAGAGATGAAGCAGGGACCCCTTAGCTGAGAGAGAGATGAAGCAGGGACCCCTTAGCTGAGAGAGATGAAGCAGGGACCCCTTAGCTGAGAGAGAGATGAAGCAGGGACCCCTTGGTTAAGAGAGATGAAGCAGGGACCCCTTAGTTGAGAGAGAGAGATGAAGCAGGGACCCCTTAGTTGAGAGAGAGATGAAGCAGGGACCCCTTAGAGAGAGAGATGAAGCAGGGACCCCTTAGTTGAGAGAGAGATGAAGCAGGGACCCGTTAGCTGAGAGAGAGATGAAGCAGGGACCCCTTATTTGAGAGAGAGATGAAGCAGGGACCCCCACAACCTGTTCATAGATTCCATATAGTTTCATTGTTTGACAGCACAATCATCAGTGTATTTTGGATTCATGTCAATTTGTGTTTTCAGATATTTAACCACTTGAACCGTCAATACTTAATAAACTTGACCTTTCACTCTGTACTTAGTCTGCTCTTTTTCCCCTCTACACCAAAGCTCTTTGCTGAAAATAGCAGATCTACAAGCGCTGCGAGGCGTTGTGAGCTTGTAGATCTGCTATTTTTGGCTAAAGTTCTCAGAATATGGACACTATAAAGTGGTTAAAAAAAAGAAAGAAAAAAAAAAACTTTCTATCACCCAAAGATTTGGAGGACCCCCTGTGGTAACTCTGAGGACCCCCTAGGGGTCCCAGACCCCAGTGTGGTGGTTTCAGTCATAAGATGCTGTAAAGTTAGTTTCCCAACGTTCCAGCTCCAGACCCATAGGAGGACTTGGACGTTCGTTGGCCCGGAACCAAACTAGAGGACAGCAGATCTACAAGCTCTCAGCGAGTCAAACTAGAGAGGACAGCCGATCTACAAGCTCTCTGCGAGTCAAACTAGAGAGGACAGCCGATCTACAAGCTCTCTGCGAGTCAAACTAGAGAGGACAGCCGATCTACAAGCTCTCTGCGAGTCAAACTAGAGAGGACAGCCGATCTACAAGCTCTCTGCGAGTCAAACTAGAGAGGACAGCCGATCTACAAGCTCTCTGCGAGTCAAACTAGAGAGGACAGCCGATCTACAAGCTCTCTGCGAGTCAAACTAGAGAGGACAGCCGATCTACAAGCTCTCTGCGAGTCAAACTAGAGAGGACAGCCGATCTACAAGCTCTCAGCGAGTCAAACTAGAGAGGACAGCCGATCTACAAGCTCTCAGCGAGTCAAACTAGAGAGGACAGCCGATCTACAAGCTCTCTGCGAGTCAAACTAGAGAGGACAGCCGATCTACAAGCTCTCTGCGAGTCAAACTAGAGAGGACAGCCGATCTACAAGCTCTCAGCGAGTCGCTCCACGCCGCCTTGAGACGGAGAGGAGTATAAATAAATAGGTAAAGTAAAATCACACCCAGTGTGAAGTGATCTGTGCTTTTTATTTGACATAAACATATATATATATATATATATATAACTGAATATTGAAAATCCAACCAAACCGAGAAATATCGAACGGAATGATCCTGTACCGAACAATACAATACAAGACCACTCCACATCCACATTCCCCTGGAACCCCCTCAAGGACCCCTAGGGGTCCACATCCACATTCCCCTGGAACCCCCTCAAGGACCCCTAGGGGTCCACAGAGCCCAATTAGAGAACCACTACCCTAGAGGCTGGGTACCGTATTGTTCAAAGTTAAAACAAACAAAAAATATACTTAGTTATAAAAATACATTTATAAATCAAGGACATTTCTGTTCATTTTTTGTATCGAAAAAGTATCGAACCGTGACACCAAAATATCAAACCGAACCGAACCGTGAATTTTGTGTATCGTTCACCCCTAATATATATATATATATATATATTAGGGGTGTAACGATATAGTAACTGTATCGAAATATCGTTTTGAATGAAAAAAAATCGAAGTATATCGAAATGAAAACAGCTAAAATCGAATCGTATTGTATTATTTTGTATCGTATCGAATCGGCAGTGCAAAGAATCGATTGTATCGATACTACCTACTTGAGCATTGTATTTAGCATTTTTAAGAAGAAAAAATTAAAAAGAGGGGTTTAATTACTTTTCCTTTCCATATAGCTACACTGGTCTATGGATAAATGTGTGTAATCTCTGGGTTCATGTCAAGGTGCAGGTTTGTCAATATACAATGAATGTCCATGTATTTGGCAGAAAATCACTGTGTTTACTTATTTATATCCATAATAATACATATTTCCCTTAAAAAACCTGCACAATCCACACCTTTCACAAAGATTTAATTTCTTTGCTAAATAGTTACTATATCGATTTTAAATCATTGAATCAAATCGTATCGTATCGCCATGAATGAACCAATATCGTCCATGTATCGTATCGGCAACCATGTATCGTGATATGTATCGAATCGCTATTAAAATGTATCGTTACACCCCTAATATATAGTCTCAGACTGTAGACTAGTAACAGGAACAAAGTTCTTGCTGAGATGTTTTGTCCCCCCCCCCCCCCCCTCTCTCTCTCTCTCTCTCTGTCTCTCCACCATCCATCGCCCACTCCCTCAGTCCCTCCCTCGCTCATTCTTGCTCTCCACCCTCTCTCTCTCTCCCTCTCTTTCTGTCTCCCCCCCCCCCCCCCCCCCTCTCTCTCTCTCTCTCTGCGTGGGAGTTGATCCTCCACGGTGTCCCAGATGAGGGAAGCGCGCGCGCGCGCGCGCACGCACGCACGCACGCACACACACGACTCACACACACACACACACACACACACACACACACACACACACACACACACACACACACACACACTGAGACACGCCGGCACCGCCAGCCATGGCTCGGTATTCCGCGTGCGCGCCGCGCGCAGCAGCCACTCACACAAACACACACACACACACACACACACACACAGACAGACAGACACACACAGGCAGGCAGCTCTCCACCCACGCGCTCCTGTCCTGTCCGCCCACGCGGCCTGCGTGACGCAAATCCGCGCGTGGGCGTGGAAGAGTGGAGCGGTTGAGGAGAGAGAGAAAAAAAAACACACACACACACACACACACACACACACACACACACACACACACACACACACACACACAGAGAGAGAGAGAGAGAGAGAGAGAGAGAGAGAGAGAGAGAGAGAGACACAGCCTACAGAGCCTGTATCTTATAGTTTTCTATCAATACGTGACATTAAATCTCTTTTCTTGTGTAAAAGGGTTTTCCATCGGGTTGAGATCTGCTCTGCACACGATTCATCAAGTCTTCTGACAGAAAGGTGAGTGTTTTATTCATAACGTCTCAAACCAACTGTCTTATGAAGCTCAACGGTCAAAAAGCAACTGTCTTAACGGCTTGGCTTTGCTGTATAACGAGTGATCTACAAGGTGCTTGTAGATCACTCGTTATTTCTGGGCACCGGGTGTGTTAGACAACTAAAGGTGATCTGTGGGGAAAGGAAAGCCCTTATTTAAATGAATGGACAGGAACTGGTGTTGTGTAGTTTTATGCAGATGTCAGTCAGACTGTTGCATGATGTGTTATTATAGTCTATCTGTTGCTGGTTTGGATGTTTATAGTTCCAGTGTTATAGTTTGTATCGTCGTCACTGTCGGGCAGAAACCTCGCATCTCCAAAGTTTCAAATGTGTACGTTTTTTTTTTTTCGCAAAGCAAAGCCCTGATCAGACAAGGCTGTCACACAAAAGTAGTGAAAACAGCCGATAGATCTGCTGTTTTCACTATTTAGTAAAAACATTTTAAATGATAAAAACGAACGGTTTTGGACATACAAGGTTAGGATATACAATGTATTATTAGTGTGATTTATTATTCTATCTGCTGTGGAGCTGGTTGGATGGGGATAGTTTGTAATATGCTGGGATACAGGCTAGGCTATAATGGTTGTTTTTGAATGGTTGTTGTGTTAGAGCTGCATGCCACGCTTTGCCACTTTGACAACTATGCTAATTACTGTCTGTCTGTCTGTCTGTCTGTCTGTCTGTCTGTCTGAGTGGTTCTTTGATTGATTGAAGACTTTATTAGAAGTTTGCATAGGAAAAGGTACAGTTTCATGACGGTACAGTTCACTGGTACAAGGTCTACTAAAAGGAGATCCATGAAAAGACTAAGCTTATTTCCACTGGAAACCATTGAAGTTTCTCATATAACATTGAATGACAGACAAATAGAACACAGTACTATGCAGTATGTAAAGAAAAACAAAAGAGAAGACAGTAAACAACAAAGAAGGGGCAGGGGAGGGTAGGGTTGGGCTAGGTTCATTTTTTACCAGTTGCGAACGGCTGCTGCCTGTAAGTGGTTTTTCAGGGCAATTTTAAAGGATGCTAGTGATCCACACTCCTTTATGGCCTTCGGTAAGGCTTTCCACATTTTGTTGGTATAGCAGAAATAAGAGTTTGACCCTTTGTTGGTTTTGACTCTGGGTTGAAAGTGATCTGTGGCGCTGCCTCTGGTGTTGTAATTATGGACATCCTTAATGTTTATAAAGTATTTTGACAGGTACTTGGGTATCATAGTGGTGTAGTGTATCTTGTACACCAGGCCCATTGCAAGTTGCTGTACTCTGTCATCTACTCTGAGCCACCCCACTCTTAACTGGTGAGTAGCGGTGAGGTGAGTCTGATAGGGAAGGTTAAGCAGGACCCTAATTAGTTTATTTTGGGCTGTTTGGAGTTTCGTTTTCAGGGCTTGTGGGGCGTCACGATACCATACGTGGACTCCGTAGTCAAAGAGGGGCTGGATTATTGCACCAGCTATGGTCTTCAGTGTGTTGAAATTGACCATCGGGGCGATCCTCTGTAGGAAACGAGTTCGTTGGTTGATTTTATTTATTACTTTAGAAGTCATCTTTTCACTGGAAAGATTAGCTTCAAGGATGCATCCTAAGTAAGAGATTTCGTTTTTTCGTGTTATGACCTTGTCACCTACTTTGATTGTGAAGTTATCGACTTTTTTGAGGTTATGATTTGATCCAAAGAGGATGGACTCCGTTTTTCCCAGGTGAATTGATAATTTGTTGTCGTTTCAACCTGCAAGTGGTCCTTGCCCGAGACTAGGAGAGCCGAGTCATCCGCGAACAGGAACAGGTTGCAGTCGCAAGCAGATGCCATGTCGTTCACGTATATTAGGAACAACAGAGGTCCCAGTATGCTACCTTGAGGAACACCACAGCTTACTGGGAGGGGGGGGGGGGGGGGGGGGGAGGACAGGGTACCGTTAATCTCCACCACCTGTTCCCTCCCCACCAGGTAAGATTGCATCCAACTCACTGCTGCGCTGTCAAGACCGATGGCTTTTAGTTTCTCAATCAGAATAGATGATTTACGGTGTCGAATGCCTTCTGGAGGTCCATCATGACCATGCCGCTATATTTGCCGTCATCCGCTTCGCGTTTGATTTGGTCGGTCAAATAGAGAAGGCATGTGTCGGTGGAATGAGAATTTTCTGAATCCAGATTGGAACTCGTAAATCAGATTATTCTCATCGAGATATCTTGCAATGTGTTCGTAGACTATTTTCTCCATAACTTTGGATATGAATGGAAACGGGACGGTAGTTTCCAGGGTCTAGTTTGCTACCTTTTTTATGCAGGGGGGTTACTTTTGCTAGTTTGAAGTCCTGTATATTATAAGTCCTGAATATTCAAAATATATTCAATTATATTCAAAATATTTCTAGAGTTACACCACCACCTTTGTAAGGTCCATCTGGGAATCATAGCTACAAAATGATATATTGGTTGTGGAGATTGACCCAACAGTTTTGAAGATATGGCTTATAGAATGATGCCATGCTGAAATACTACTTTTGAGATATTCAAGTTCTAAATTTGGGAGGACCAACAGAATTATGTCCCAATCTCTCACATTAATTTAAAAAAGTCTTATTTACATGCAGAGTTAAGCTCTGGCGTTTAAGTGAAATGTAGCCTGATATTTATGACATGCTTTGTGGCTTTATCACATTTTAGAAAAAAAAAAAAAAAAAGTAATTTCAGCTGTGGTCTAAAGTAGTGGCCTTCCGAAATGACTGCCCCAGTGTCATGCTCAGTCACATATGGTTCCAGGGGGTCCCCAGCTAAAGTGATACATGTTAACAATCACCACCTGAACCCTATATTGATAATATATATTTATATATATATATTTATATATATATATATATATATATAAATATATATTTATATATATTTATATATATATATATAGATATATATATATATATATATATATATATATATATATATAAATATATATATATATATATATAAATATATATATATATATATATATAAATATATATATATATATATATATATATTTATATGCTACCGCTAGTCAGACATGAGAGATGAACTCTGGCCCGGTGCCAACTTGTGCCTCGTGCACTCACGTGGCCATGTTGTGTGGCCTACTGGTGAGCCATCAGAGCGCGCAAGTACTGCGTTGGGGGGGGGTGGTGTAACTGTTTGCCGTAGCCAATGAGGGAGCAGCATTCTTGGTGATGTCACCATCATAACATAACAGTGGACAAACAGCCGGGCCACAGAACACACTGCTTGAGCGCTCTGCTTGCCACACGTACTGAAGTAAAGGTGCAAATAGAAACTGAGAGAGTCGTTGTCTATGTATTTAGTGCGGGAAATTAAAAGTCATTTAGGCCTGAACACAATATGACGCAATATGTTATGCTTTATGCTTTGAAAAACCCTATGTTTCTATGTCAGGAATCTGGCCAGCCATCGTCAAAGAAAAGGTCCTTTTCACTTAACTGGAGCTCAGTTAGTCTGTTCTTGAGAGACTACTATGTCAGTGGTTCTCATACTTTTTCATGTGAAGGACCCCCAAAATTATATTTATTTGGCCACGGACCCCCAAAATATTTAGTTCCAGGACCACCCAGAAGCACAATTTGAGTTACCACACGTTCGCTTTGAAAATTCAAAGATTTGCACACATTTTCACGAGTTTTTCAAAAATAGCAGATCTACAAGCTCACAGCGCGGCACTCGGTGCCGCTGTATATCTGCTATTTTTCACTGGTTAAAGCATTCAATAACTCTAGGCCTAAATGGGTTAAGTCTATGTTTTGGAAGAATCGTTCGGTTTGTGATACCAGCACCACATTTTGTACAAAGTTTCCTCTGGACATACTTTCCCAAAAAGCACGTTAGCCACTCAATTCTTTTTTTTAAAGGGTTGGGGTCCCATTGACTTTCTATACAGTAAAATAATGCAAAAACATAAATCTGCTTTAAGTAGCATGTGAGGGGCCAAACTAGGGGTTTTTCTTGATCCTGAATCCATTGCAAGCATTTGTTTTTGCACAAAAAACATTCCTTGGATAAAAACGGCCCCACACTACTGTGAAAAGTGATGACTCATCACTAACCATAGTTTCGTGTGGCCTTTTTTATCCCAATGAATGTTTTTTTGTGCAAAACAAATGCTTGCATTGGATTCAGGATGATGAGAAAACCCCTAGTCTGACCCCTCACTTGCTACTTAAACAGATTATTTCTTTTGTATTATTTTACTGTATATAAAGTCAATGGGACCCCAACCATTTTTTAAATAGATTGAGTGGCTAACATGCTTTTTGGGGAAAGTAGGTCCAGAGGAAACTTTGTGCAAAAATTGGTGCTTGTATCACAAAGTGAACGATTGTTTTACTAATTTCCCGGGAGACAATTACATCATGTGAATCTTAACCCTCAAGCCAGTGGCGTCAGTTCAGCAAAAGCTAGGGTCTGGCAAAGATGGTCCTCATGGAAAAGAGGCATTACTTATTATTTTGTATAACACGGTTCTATTGTGAAAATAGCCGATCTACATGCGCGAGGCGTTGTGAGCATGTAGATCGGCTATTTTCACAATGTCTGAAAAAAAAAAGAGTTTTGACAGTTTTTTCCACACAGGTTTCTACGGTTTCTTGGGCTGGATATGGCAGCCTGGAACGGTTGTTCAAGTGCAGCTAAACTTGGCATGTTAGTAAACGTGCCACAATTAACAATAATGCATTGCACCTGTGCAGCTGACCTGCAGAACCTGGGAATATACCATTCTGTCAAGATGGGGAGAATATAATTATAATACCTTGTTAAAGTGACCATTTTGTAAAAAGCATTTGTAGTTATTTTACTGTAATTTAACAACATAATAACCAGCGCAGATAGACAAAGAGACATTCATGTAGTTATTTTACTGTAATTTAACAACATAATATCCAGCGTAGATAGACAAAGAGACATTCATGTAGTTATTTTACTGTAATTTAACAACATAATATCCAGCGCAGATAGACACAGAGATATTCATGTAGTTATTTTACTGTAATTTAACAACATAATATCCAGCGTAGATAGACAAAGAGATATTCATGTAGTTATTTTACTGTAATTTAACAACATAATAACCAGCACAGATAGACAAAGAGACATTCATGGATTTAAAGTAACTTTTATTTTCCCATCTGGACCATACCCCTGGACGTTGTGTTGTTGAAAACGAGTGCTTCCAAACTCTGACACCTGGAAAAATAAAGACCTGCACAGAATGTCTTGACAGAAAGTAGCTCATAACATGTCTATGGTGGATTTTTATGAAACAAACACTTTGCAGATAGAAAGAGGATAATTCAAGCTTTCAGTACAGCCGCAATGTTGCTGAGTTTAACTTTGTTTAATACAATCAGAAAGGACTTTTCTGTGTGGATGTATGGGCTGTCAAGGCCAGAAAGTAGTGTTTTGCCACTCAGTAGGCGTTCCCACATAACTTCCAGCAACAGTGATGTCACGCGCATACCCTCTATAGAGACACATGGGCGCCTACAAATTCATGCCCCCCTATTGTGACAGCGGCCCCACTTCGGGTAAGGAAGAACGGTGCACTGCAGCTTGAAATAACATCATTTCAGTGGTTGACTACTGAGTCCATAGCAATTTTTTTTAGTGTTCTAATAAAGTGTCCCATGTGTTTAATTTGGCCTTTTTAAAGTGGCATATCTGGACGGTCATCTTGATACACTACCTACAATATACTTTAATATACTTCATCAGTGCGTCAAAAGTGCTTGGAAATCTTAAGTTTAAGTGGTCGCATGGTACACACGTCATGGACGCATCCCTTGAGGTTTTCAATACCCAGATACGCTTGTCTCTCATGTATAATTAGGCTGTTTAATTTGGGAAAATATTGGGCATCTTGCTTCTTCCAAATTAAGTCTTGCAGGTTATCTTTGGATTAATACTAACCTGCGCTCGTAAATGCATGACAGTGATGTCACTGAAAAGCGACAGGTTCTCTCTCTGTCGTTTCCCCTCTTCTCTGTTAACATTATGGGTAATCCATTCAAGTGGCAAATTAAATGTGACACATGTATTTAGAAGACAAGAAGATATGTTGGCAGAGTCAGTCCATACATTTGGAAACATATTTTTATTTAAACCAACATTGTTTATAGTTCATGTAGGATTATTTTAATATTAGGCTATAACCACAGTTGAATTGCAATGACTTTCTACTCTGTAGGGCCTTGTGCACTCCTGGCCATATATGGCCTAATTGTGCGCCATCAGAGCGCAAACACTACTTTCAGTGCTTTTTGGTGCAGTCTGTCAGTCTGTCTGTCTGTCTGTCTGTCTGTCTGTCTGTATGTGGGTGGGTGGGAGGGTGGGCAGGTTGGCACCCTGCCGAGGTACCCATATCTAGAATAAAAAGGAAGGATATCAAACGGGGGCGTGTCCCAGCGTGGTACCGGGGTATTGCACATGCTCAGTGTAACTGGAGCTGCCATGGTGGAGTGTTCCTGCAGAGGCGCTAGATAAAAAAGATCATGATCCGTTCTCAGTAGAGTGAGGTGTGTGCTTGTTTGTTTGGTTCTCTCCTGGTTCTCTCTCCACTCGGGATGGTGTTTTCCTCTGGTGTTTCAGTCCGAGTGTATCAAAGGGTGCGTTCGGAAATGCGCACCGGGTGGACTGCGCGGGCGTTTATCGTGGGCTTGCCCAGGCCTTACGGCCTGGGCATAAATATAACGATTGCATTCACCACGGCTTCGTAACTCGCGCGGCGCTCCGCCGGCCGCGCGGCCCTGGCCCGCTCTTCGCGGCCACTCGCGCCTGCGGCGCTCGGGGGCGAAGAGCAGGACCAAGGTCCGCTGGCCTTCGCGCCGCTTGCAATGTCGTGGACAATAAAACGAGCGCACCCTTTGATACACTCTGACTGAATCACCAGTAGAAAACACTCTCTCCTCTCCACTCACCTAAACAGCTGCAGGTTTGTCATTCTCATCCGCAACACAGACTGATTGACATAGTAAATGAGGAACAGTGAAAGTGACAAACACCCACAAGTTATTAGGCCTTGTATCTATTGTGTTTGTTTGTCTCTACTGTTTTTTTTTTTTTTTTTTTTTTTTTTAAACAATCACACTGCATATAAAATAATAAACTTTGGGCTAATTCAGGAATATGCAACACATAGTTGTGCCTATTGGAGCACCAAATATGCCTACTTGTTTTGTGGCATAAGAACATAATTATGAGCAAATGAAGACCAAGTCCCCAGCCGGGTTCTCATCCAGATACAAAACAAACACCATTTAATGTTTACACACCGCCATCCATCTACTGAGCCAAAGTGTAGGTGCAGGCCAGATTGACATCACCAAGATGGGCCATTTATATTATAGGCCTACTAGTCATTAGTCATTGCCTGGGGGGGGGGGGGGGGGGGGGGGAGTCTCAGAAGTGATGGTGGAGGAGACAGACATATCAGTGATGTCAGTCATCTCCAAATTTGGGCATTGTTTCAGCATGTGGCTGTTACCATGGCGGGGACGCAGGTGCAGTACAGATGGCGGTATCGGTGATGTCAGAAATGTGGGCACTGTTTCACCGGTTTATGCCCAAATATGGTGTTCGGTGTCCAGGCCAGTCTGTCGTCATAGTACTGTAAAAAATCATCATGTCAGACACACCTTATTTGGGCATTGTTTCAGCATGTGGCTGTTAACATGGCGGCAACACTGTTTAGTATCAGTGATGTCAGCAAGCATGCAGACTGATTCACCCGTTTATGCCCATATTTGGTGTTCCGTGATGTCAGTCAGTGATGTCAGTTAGGCCTTGTTTCAGCATTTGGCTGTTAACCATGGTGGAGACACTGTTTAGTATCAGTGATGTCAGCATGCAGACAGACGGACAGACTCTGATACCAGAGTGTACAAATGGAACCAAATGGACCCTTACAGCTCTGTAACTCTGAGAGTGTACAAATGGAACCAAATGGCCCCTTACAGCTCTGTAACTCTGAGAGTATACAAATGGAACCAAATGGACCCTTACAGCTCTGTAACTCTGAGAGTATACAAATGGAACCAAATGGCCCCTTACAGCTCTGTAACTCTGAGAGTGTACAAATGGAACCAAATGGACCCTTACAGCTCTGTAACTCTGAGAGTGTACAAATGGAACCAAATGGACCCTTACAGCTCTGTAACTCTGAGAGTGTACAAATGGAACCAAATGGACCTACCTTTTTTTTAGATGACAGGTCTTTATTTGATTGGACAGTAGACTGACAGGTCTTTATTTGATTGGACAGTAGACTGACAGGTCTTTATTGATTGGACAGTAGACTGCCAGGTATTTATTTGATTGGACAGTAGACTGACAGGTCTTTATTTGATTGGACAGTAGACTGACAGGTCTTTATTGATAGGACAGTAGACTGACAGGTCTTTATTGACAGGACAGTAGACTGACAGGTCTTTATTGATAGGACAGTAGACTGACAGGTCTTTATTGATAGGACAGTAGACTGACAGGTCTTTATTGACAGGACAGCAGACTGACAGCTCTTTATTGATATATGTAACATATATTGTTATTAGGGATGTCAGCAGTGTTGTATATTATATTTACATATATATTGTTATTAGGGATGTCAGCAGTGTTGTATATTATATTTACATATATATTGTTATTAGGGATGTCAGCAGTGTTGTATATTATATTTACATATATATCATTATTAGGGATGTCAGCGGTGTTGTATTATATTATATTATATTTACATATATATATCATTATTAGGGATGTCAGCGGTGTTGCCCAGGACCCTGGGGGAGCTCCAGCTCTACAGGATCCTCCAGAGAGCCAACCTGCTCTACTACTATGAGGCCTTCATCCAGCAGGGCGGCGACGACGTGCAGCAGCTGTGTGAGGCGGGGGAGGAGGAGTTTCTGGAGATCATGGCTCTGGTGGGCATGGCTTCTAAACCTCTGCACGTCAGACGGCTGCAGAAAGCTCTGAGAGACTGGGTGAGTTTAATACTAGAGACTGGGTGAGTTTAATACTAGAGACTGGGTGAGTTTAATACTAGACTGGGTGAGTTTAATACTAGACTGGGTGAGTTTAATACTAGACTGGGTGAGTTTAATACTAGACTGGGTGAGTTTAATACTAGACTGGGTGAGTTTAATACTAGAGACTGGGTGAGTTTAATACTAGACTGGGTGAGTTTAATACTAGACTGGGTGAGTTTAATACTAGACTGGGTGAGTTTAATACTAGAGACTGGGTGAGTTTAATACTAGACTGGGTGAGTTTAATACTAGACTGGGTGAGTTTAATACTAGACTGGGTGAGTTTAATACTAGACTGGGTGAGTTTAATACTAGACTGGGTGAGTTTAATACTAGACTGGGTGAGTTTAATACTAGACTGGGTGAGTTTAATACCAGAGACTGGGTGAGTTTAATACTAGACTGGGTGAGTTTAATACTAGACTGGGTGAGTTTAATACCAGAGACTGGGTGAGTTTAATACTAGACTGGGTGAGTTTAATACTAGAGACTGGGTGAGTTTAATACTAGAGACTGGGTGAGTTTAATACTAGAGACTGGGTGAGTTTAATACTAGACTGGGTGAGTTTAATACTAGAGACTGGGTGAGTTTAATACTAGAGACTGGGTGAGTTTAATACTAGACTGGGTGAGTTTAATACTAGGGACTGGGTGAGTTTAATACTAGACTGGGTGAGTTTAATACTAGAGACTGGGTGAGTTGAATACTAGAGACTGGGTGAGTTTAATACTAGACTGGGTGAGTTTAATACTAGACTGGGTGAGTTTAATACTAGGGACTGGGTGAGTTTAATACTAGAGACTGGTTGAGTTTAATACCAGAGACTGGGTGAGTTTAATACTAGAAACTGGATGAGTTTAATACTAGACACTGGGTGAGTTTAATACTAGACTGGGTGAGTTTAATACTAGAAACTGGGTGAGTTTAATACTAGAGACTGGGTGAGTTTAATACCAGAGACTGGGTGAGTTTAATACTAGACACTGGGTGAGTTTAATACTAGACACTGGGTGAGTTTAATACTAGACTGGGTGAGTTTAATACTAGACACTGGGTGAGTTTAATACTAGACTGGGTGAGTTTAATACTAGACACTGGGTGAGTTTAATACTAGAGACTGGGTGAGTTTAATACTAGAGACTGGGTGAGTTTAATACTAGAGACTGGGTGAGTTTAATACCAGAGACTGGGTGAGTTTAATACTAGACTGGGTGAGTTTAATACTAGACTGGGTGAGTTTAATACTAGAGACTGGGTGAGTTTAATACTAGAGACTGGGTGAGTTTAATACCAGAGACTGGGTGAGTTTAATACTAGAGACTGGGTGAGTTTAATACTAGACTGGGTGAGTTTAATACTAGACTGGGTGAGTTTAATACTAGACTGGGTGAGTTTAATACTAGACTGGGTGAGTTTAATACTAGGGACTGGGTGAGTTTAATACTAGAGACTGGGTGAGTTTAATACTAGACTGGGTGAGTTTAATACTAGAGACTGGGTGAGTTTAATACCAGAGACTGGGTGAGTTTAATACTAGAGACTGGGTGAGTTTAATACTAGACTGGGTGAGTTTAATACTAGACTGGGTGAGTTTAATACTAGACTGGGTGAGTTTAATACTAGAGACTGGGTGAGTTTAATACTAGAGACTGGGTGAGTTTAATACTAGAGACTGGGTGAGTTTAATACTAGACTGGGTGAGTTTAATACTAGAGACTGGGTGAGTTTAATACTAGACTGGGTGAGTTTAATACTAGAGACTGGGTGAGTTTAATACCAGAGACTGGGTGAGTTTAATACCAGGGACTGGGTGAGTTTAATACTAGAGACTGGGAGAGTTTAATACTAGAGACTGGGTGAGTTTAATACTAGGGACTGGGTGAGTTTAATACTAGGGACTGGGTGAGTTTAATACTAGACTGGGTGAGTTTAATACTAGGGACTGGGTGAGTTTAATACTAGGGACTGGGTGAGTTTAATACTAGACTGGGTGAGTTTAATACTAGGGACTGGGAGAGTTTAATACTAGAGACTGGGTGAGTTTAATACTAGGGACTGGGTGAGTTTAATACTAGAGACTGGATGAGTTTAATACTAGAGACTGGGTGAGTTTAATACTAGACTGGGTGAGTTTAATACTAGACTGGGTGAGTTTAATAACAGAGACTGGGTGAGTTTAATACTAGACTGGGTGAGTTTAATACCAGAGACTGGGTGAGTTTAATACCAGAGACTGGGTGAGTTTAATACCAGGGACTGGGTGAGTTTAATACTAGGGACTGGGTGAGTTTAATACTAGGGACTGGGTGAGTTTAATACTAGGGACTGGGTGAGTTTAATACTAGAGACTGGGTGAGTTTAATACTAGAGACTGGGTGAGTTTAATACTAGGGACTGGGTGAGTTTAATACTAGGGACTGGGTGAGTTTAATACTAGAGACTGGGTGAGTTTAATACTAGAGACTGGGTGAGTTTAATACCAGAGACTGGGTGAGTTTAATACTAGAGACTGGGTGAGTTTAATACCAGAGACTGGGTGAGTTTAATACTAGACTGGGTGAGTTTAATACTAGACTGGGTGAGTTTAATACTAGACTGGGTGAGTTTAATACTAGACTGGGTGAGTTTAATACTAGACTGGGTGAGTTTAATACTAGGGACTGGGTGAGTTTAATACCAGAGACTGGGTGAGTTTAATACTAGAGACTGGGTGAGTTTAATACTAGACTGGGTGAGTTTAATACTAGAGACTGGGTGAGTTTAATACCAGAGACTGGGTGAGTTTAATACTAGAGACTGGGTGAGTTTAATACCAGAGACTGGGTGAGTTTAATACTAGGGACTGGGTGAGTTTAATACTAGAGACTGGGTGAGTTTAATACTAGAGACTGGGTGAGTTTAATACTAGAGACTGGGTGAGTTTAATACTAGGGACTGGGTGAGTTTAATACTAGGGACTGGGTGAGTTTAATACTAGAGACTGGGTGAGTTTAATACTAGAGACTGGGTGAGTTTAATACTAGAGACTGGGTGAGTTTAATACTAGGCACTGGGTGAGTTTAATACTTCTAAACCTCTGCACGTCAGACGGCTGCAGAAAGCTCTGAGGGACTGGGTGAGTTTAATACCGTGTCTGTTCAGACGGTAACGCTTGTCTTTTTTGTTGATTGACCCTCACTCTCTGATAACGCTCTAGAATTGGTAAAAGGTACTTTTATACGTACTTGATGCAGTCTCTTTCAAATGTCTTTGCCAAAGAATAGCACATCTACAAGATCTAGCTTTTAGATCTGCTATTTTTGGGCAAATGCTCCGCCCCGGGATAATGGATGTTGGGGATTAGGGGTGGGCGATATGGAAAAATACAATATCACAATATGTTCCCATGCTGTATCACGATATACGATTTCATCATGATTTTTTTCCAGTTGGTTTTTATGGTTATTTAAGTTCCTTTTGGGAGGTCTAAATATAGGTACAAATATAGTATACTGTCAGAGTTAAGTGGAGACCTTGACATTTTAAAGTTTGAGAACTACTGATTGAGACCAAAATGCAGGTTTAAATTTAATTCTGCAATGAATCTCTGTATTAACAATTAAACAGGATTTTTTTACAAGGCTCCCTCAATTGTATCACGATATATACGATACCTCTGAAAAGGCATATCGTGGAGACATTGTATCGTCTCAGTGATATTTATCACCATATCGCCCACCCCTATTGGGGATGTTTTGATTATCGTGATAGTATTGTAAGTCGTGATATCTAATCCAGTGTTGTTATTGACAGCACATTTTGATTTAGTTTTAGTCCTAGTCTTTTGAATAAAAATGTCATTTAGTTTTAGTCATAGTCTTTTGAATAAAAATGTCATTTAGTTTTAGTCATAATTTAGTCACCTGAAAAGTTTTAGTTTTAGTCTAATTTTAGTCGACTAAATATCATAATATTTTAGGCGACTAAATCTACAGTTGATTTAGTCGACTAAAATGTCTTTTGGCAGGCTTTGATGGCATCGTAATGACTGATTTACACTTTTTTCTGTGCTGAAAATAGCAGATCTAGATCGGCTATTTTCAGCACGCAACACCTGAGAGCAACCAAACATAAAATTACTCTCTCCTCCACCAGTCCCTCCCTAACGTTTTAGTCTAGTTTTTGTTTTGTTGACGAAATTGTCAATATATTTAGTCTTAGTTTTAGTCACCACAGCTTAGTTTTTATTTCGTTTTCGTCAGTGAAAAAAACACAGTCGACAAACATTTTTCGTCATAGTTTTAGTCGACGAAATCAACACTGATCTAATCGTGACATGTCATGTTCATATTGTCCATCCATAATAAGGACTAACGTGTCAACGTATTGTTGTTGTGTTCCCAGGTGACCAACCCCTCCCTGTTCAACCAGCCCCTCACCTCCTTACCGGTGTGCAGCATCCCCGTCTACAAGCTCCCAGAGGGGTCCCCCAGCCTGCTGGGGACCCCCCAGGACCGAGGGGGGGGTCTCAAGCTGCCCAAGGCCCTGCCGGCCGCGGGCTCCGAGCCGGGCAGGACGACGGAGGGGGGGCCGCGGGGCAGCGAGAGGCTCTGTGGGGGGTCCCCGCTGCAGGGCAGCAGCGACGCTGCCGCACGATTCTGGTCCAGGTACAGTACAGTACTCCAGGGGGTTTCAAAGTGGTTGACGGGGCACCCTGGTGTGACGGGGCACCCTGGGGTGACGGGGTGACGGGGCACCCTGGGGTGACGGGGCACCCTGGGGTGACGGGGTGACGGGGCACCCTGGGGTGACCGTGACAGGGTGACGGGGCACCCTGGGGTGACGGGGCACCCTGGGGTGCCGTGACGGCAGTCCAGGGGTGCCGCGAGATCATTTGATAATTTTTGGAATTTAATTGGAGTGGACACTTGAAAAAATATTTAGTATAATTTTAAACTTGAAGTACAAAGTTATTTTCAGTCAGTTCTAACCAAAATGGCTGTTATCTCAACGTTTTCCTCGCAACATAATCACTAAAATATCGTCACTGTCGGGCAGAAACATCGTATCTCCAAGTTTCAAATGTGTACGTCTTTTGGTAAAGCAAAGCCCTGCTTCATCATACAAGACTGTCGCACAAAACTAGTGAAAAACAACAATGATATGCTATATATATAAGGTGCTGGGAGTGTAAATTATAATGTAGGGGTGCCTCGGATTTAAAAAACATATTCATGGGGTGACCTGAGACGAAAAGGTTTGGGAACCCCTGCTGTACACGACCCAGACCGATATCTGTTTATAGTCTGGGCGTTTCGGGCAGAACGTTGATGGAATCGAGCATTTTATGATAAAAGCATGACATTTTGCACACAGTTAGAACATGCCATATGGAACATTTTTGGCTAAAGGGACATCGCAGATTTGTCTTGGGAAACTTGTGGGAGCCAATCAAAGTTGCTCTCATAGACTTTACTATACAGACAAATAATACAAAAAATAAATTTGCTTTAAGTAGCATGTGAGGGGTCAAACTAGGGTTTTTTTTTTTGGGGGGGGGGGGTTCTGAATCCATTGCAAGTATTTATTTTGCATGAAAAACATTCCTTGGGCTAAAAACGGCCCCCACAAAACTATGGTTTATTGATGAGTCGTCTCTTTTCACAGTTTTGTGGGGGGCCGTGTTTCGGAAAGGAATGTTTTACATGTACATACTGTACATACTGTACATACTGTACATACTGTACTGTACATGTACATACTGTACATGTACTGTACATGTACTGTACTACACAAAAATATGTTCCTGTCCATCATTCATTTTAAAGGGATATTCCTCTTAACACGTTGCAGTCCGAAATAGAATGGTGGTTGGTGGATTAGCCATGAAATTTCTATTATTGTATTGTGATCTGAGACATAATATTATGTTTATAAACACGAGCCCGCCGCCCCTCCATCTTGGACAGCGGCGTTGTTTTTCTTTTCTTTTTCTTCCCCAGGGCAGTAACTCACCATGTTTTTCTCGATCTCCGTTGGGATAGAATGGGCGTTTTGGCCGATCAACGATGTCTCCGTGCGTTTCGCGTGCGCGATCCATTCACGTAAATGTCCCCGCAAATAATCCATGTGTGATTGAAGAACAACACTGAGAAGTTTCGCCTGCATAGCTGCAACTATGGCTGCAGTAGAAGCTAGAGTCTGCAAACAGCAAACAAATGGCTGGGAGAGCTGCTTGGACAAGGATAGGACCATGACGTCACCTCTGCTTCATGTACGGCCTGGGTGAGCTATGAATGCTCGAGTGAGGGCCAGGGAAGGCTAGACGATCGCCGATTTTCGGATCAAAATCTTTTATAACGGTTTTAAAGACAAAGTCCGATTAAGTACGACATGGCTGAGGGGACCTGGGGGGAAGTGCGATATGGTACGGTTTTAACATTAAGGGGCTCCCCTTGGCTTGGAAGGTGTTAAAAAGAAAAAGGAAAAAAAAAGGTTTGACAATTTTATCCTCTAATCAGGCATTTATGAACACCCTGTGTTGTTGCGACCGTCAGGTCGCACTTACTATCAAAACCTCCACCAGCTGTCCTTGCCTGCCAAACCACAACCTCCACCCATCAATTCACACATGACCCTCTTCTAGCGCCACCATGAGGCAGATTTTTTTAAACACATTTTTGGACACTGCTCCTACACATTTTGCCCTAAAATCACACAAATCGGTACACAGTATATCTACACTCATCTCATCAATATGGATCTGTCCCATATAGCGCCACGATCACGCCAATTTCTTCAAACACATTTTTGGACACTGCTCCTACACATTTTGCCCTAAAATCACGCTGCGACCTGACGGTCGCTTATATCCCTATTAGGGAGTCTTACTGGTGATCTGTGTCCATACTGTCCATAATGCATGTGTTGTGTGTTTGTTCTCCCCACCACAGCAACGACAGCGAGCAGAGCCTGTCCCCGTCGGACCGGGGGTCCCCCGCGTCGCCCCGGGACCCCCTGGAGGCCCTGGACGCGGCGGCGGTCCAGTCGGTGTTGGAGTGCGTGGAGAGGATGACCCCCAGCCTGAGGGGCAGTGACCCCACGGAGGTCAGAGAGCAACTGAAGAACAACAAGAAGCTGGCCAAGATGGTGGGTGGAAAGATTACTCATGTTTTACTTAACCTTATAAGTGCCAAAAAGCCAAACTAGTTCGGCTTTTTTGTCAGCTAACATGCTCACAACGCCTCGCGTTGTGAGCATGTAGATCTGCTATTTTCAGAATTTCTGCCTCTAATATTTGACAATTTGGCCAATGTTTAATTTGTCAATTTAGAGGTATTAAAAAGTCCTCAAATTGTCACTTTATAAATGTGCAGATACCCTCTATACACTTAAACTTTATGTTGGTTTGTTTACTGTTGAGAGAGAAAACAATGTTGCACATTAAGTTAATCATCTGGGGACCCCCCAAAATAATGTGGGAACCCCCCTGGGGGTCCCAACCCACAGGTAGTATAACATAAGACATCCATGATGTCAGACGTCAGTCAAACTTAAACAACCAACTGCTACTCCAATCACACTAGCAATGAATTCATTCCCTAAGGCGTCTTACTGGTGATAACCATGTATCATTATTCATTTGATCACATTGATTGACAGGTGGGACATAATATGTCCCAAATATGTGATCAAATATATTATATTTGATCACATTGATTGACAGGTGGGACATATATTTGATCACATTGATTGACAGGTGGGACATATATCTGATCACATTGATTGACAGGTTGGACATATATTTGATCACATTGATTGACAGGTGGGACATATATTTGATCACATTGATTGACAGGTGGGACATATATCTGATCACATTGATTGACAGGTGGGACATATATCTGATCACATTGATTGACAGGTTGGACATATATATGATCACATTGATTGACAGGTGGGACATATATTTGATCACATTGATTGACAGGTGGGACATATATCTGATCACATTGATTGACAGGTTGGACATATATCTGATCACATTGATTGACAGGTTGGACATGTATATTTGATCACATTGATTGACAGGTGGGACATATATTTGATCACATTGATTGACAGGTGGGACACATATGTGATCACATTGATTGACAGGTTGGACATATATTTGATCACATTGACAGGTGGGACATATATTTGATCACATTAATTGACAGGTGGGACACATATTTGATCACATTGATTGACAGGTGGGACATATATTTGATCACATTGATTGACAGGTTGGACATATATTTGATCACATTGATTGACAGGTGGGACATATATTTGATCACATTGATTGACAGGTGGGACATATATTTGATCACATTGATTGACAGGTGGGACATATATCTGATCACATTGATTGACAGGTGGGACATATATCTGATCACATTGATTGACAGGTTGGACATATATCTGATCACATTGATTGACAGGTGGGACATATATTTGATCACATTGATTGACAGGTGGGAGTGGGACATATATCTGATCACATTGATTGACAGGTTGGACATATATCTGATCACATTGATTGACAGGTTGGACATGTATATTTGATCACATTGATTGACAGGTGGGACATATATTTGATCACATTGATTGACAGGTGGGACACATATCTGATCACATTGATTGACAGGTTGGACATATATTTGATCACATTGATTGACAGGTGGGACATATATTTGATCACATTGATTGACAGGTGGGACACATATTTGATCACATTGATTGACAGGTGGGACATATATTTGATCACATTGATTGACAGGTGGGACATATATTTGATCACATTGATTGACAGGTTGGACATATATTTGATCACATTGATTGACAGGTGGGACATATATTTGATCACATTGATTGACAGGTGGGACACATGTTTGATCACATTGATTGACAGGTTGGACATATATTTGATCACATTGATTGACAGGTGGGACATATATTTGATCACATTGATTGACAGGTGGGATACATGTTTGATCACATTGATTGACAGGTGGGACACATATTTGATCACATTCATTGACAGGTGGGACATATGTTTGATCACATTGATTGACAGGTGGGACATATATTTGATCACATTGATTGACAGGTGGGACATATATCTGATCACATTGATTGACAGGTGGGACATATATTTGATCACATTGATTGACAGGTGGGACACATATTTGAGCTCTCTGACGAAGACCCGCGACGGGAGGACGAGATCCGCAAGTACAGCGCCATATATGGGCGCTTCGACTCCAAGAGACGAGACGGGAAACACCTCACGCTACACGAGGTACTGCTTTAACCAGTGAAAAATAGCAGATATACAAGCTGTGAGCTTGTAGATCTGCTATTTTTGAAAAAGTCGTGAAAATGTGTGCAGATCTTTGAATATTTGTATTTTTAGAGCGAACGTTTGTAACTCAAATTTTGCTTCTGGGGGTGGTCCCTGGAACTAAATATTTTGAGATGGGGGTCCGTGGCCAAATTAATATCATTTTGGGGGTCCTTCACATTAAAAGGTATGAGCACCACTGACATATAGTCTCTCGAGAACAGACTAACTGAGCTCCAGTTCAAGTGAAAAGGACCTTTTCTTTGACGATGGCTGGCCAGATTGCTGACATAGAAAACATAGTTTTTATTTTTTCAAAAATCTTAGAAGGATTCAAAAGACACTTATAGAATCGGGTCAATATTCTAATTTTCACGATTTTTCAAAAAATAGCAGATCTACAAGCTTGTATATCTGCAATTTAAAGCATAAAATATTGCGTCATAATGTGTTCAGGCCTAAATGGGTTATTACTCTAACACCTCACCTTGCATAAGGTCCTTATTACCCTAACACCTCACCTTGCATAAGGAGGTCCTTATTACCCTAACACCTCACCTTGCATAAGGAGGTCCTTATTACCCTAACACCTCACCTTGCATAAGGTCCTTATTACCCTAACACCTGACCTTGCATAAGGAGGTCCTTATTACCCTAACACCTCTCCCTGCATAAGGTCCTTATTACCCTAACACCTCACCTTGCATAAGGAGGTCCTTATTACCCTAACACCTCACCTTGCATAAGGTCCTTATTACCCTAACACCTCACCTTGCATAAGGTCCTTATTACCCTAACACCTCACCCTGCATAAGGTCCTTATTACCCTAGCACCTCACCTTGCATAAGGTCCTTATTACCTTAGCACCTCACCCTGCATAAGGTCCTTATTACCCTAACACCTCACCCTGCATAAGGTCCTTATTACCCTAGCACCTCACCTTGCATAAGGTCCTTATTACCCTAACACCTCACCCTGCATAAGGTCCTTATTACCCTAGCACCTCACCTTGCATAAGGTCCTTATTACCCTAGCACCTCACCCTGCATAAGGTCCTTATTACCCTAACACCTCACCCTGCATAAGGTCCTTATTACCCTA
This sequence comes from Nannobrachium achirus, assembly GCF_963921795.1. Taxonomy (NCBI): domain Eukaryota; kingdom Metazoa; phylum Chordata; class Actinopteri; order Myctophiformes; family Myctophidae; genus Nannobrachium; species Nannobrachium achirus. The sequence continues at coordinate 102,749 of NC_137831.1, forward strand.
GCACATCACCTTGCATAAGGTCCTTATTACACTAACACCTCACCTTGCATAAGGTCCTTATTACCCTAACACCTCACCCTGCATAAGGTCCTTATTACCCTAGCACCTCGCCTTGCATAAGGTCCTTATTACCTTAACACCTCACCCTGCATAAGGTCCTTATTACCTTAACACCTCACCCTGCATAAGGTCCTTATTACCTTAGCACCTCACCCTGCATAAGGTCCTTATTACCTTAACACCTCACCCTGCATAAGGTCCTTATTACCCTAACACCTCACCCTGCATAAGGTCCTTATTACCCTAACACCTCACCCTGCATAAGGTCCTTATTACCTTAGCACCTCACCCTGCATAAGGTCCTTATTACCTCATCACCTCACCCTGCATAAGGTCCTTATTACCCTAACACCTCACCCTGCATAAGGTCCCTGCATAAGGTCCTTATTACCTTAACACCTCACCTTGCATACGGTCCTTATTACCCTAGCACCTCACCTTGCATAAGGTCCTTATTACCTTAACACCTCACCCTGCATAAGGTCCTTATTACCTTAACACCTCACCCTGCATAAGGTCCTTATTACCCTAACACCTCACCCTGCATAAGGTCCTTATTACCCTAACACCTCACCCTGCATAAGGTCCTTATTACCTTAGCACCTCACCCTGCATAAGGTCCTTATTACCTCATCACCTCACCCTGCATAAGGTCCTTATTACCCTAACACCTCACCCTGCATAAGGTCCCTGCATAAGGTCCTTATTACCTTAACACCTCACCTTGCATACGGTCCTTATTACCCTAGCACCTCACCTTGCATAAGGTCCTTATTACCTTAACACCTCACCCTGCATAAGGTCCTTATTACCCTAACACCTCACCCTGCATAAGGTCCCTGCATAAGGTCCTTATTACCTTAACACCTCACCTTGCATACGGTCCTTATTACCCTAACACCTCACCTTGCATAAGTTCCTTATTAGGGACAATATGAAAATGTCATATCACGATTATTGTGACAAAAGAAATCGCGATTTACAATATTATCGCGATAATCAAAATCCATTATCCTGGGGCGTAACATTTGCCAAAAAACAGCAGATCTACTAGCTCACGTGTTGTGAGCTTGTAGATCTGCTATTTTTTTGGCAAAGGCTTTTTATAGTATAGCTTTTTAAGTACGTATATTATAAGTACCTTTTACCAATATATCTAAAAAAGTAGAGCATAGAAGAAGAATTGTGTATATGTGTGTACAGTTAACAGTAATAATAATAATAATAATTATTATAATATTAATAGTGTAATGTGTGTACAGTTAATGGTCAACGAGGCAGCAGCCCAGCTCTGTTGACAGTAATAATCATTATTATTAATAATATTAATAGTGTATATGTGTGTATAATATTAATAGTGTATATGTGTATATAATATTAATAGTGTATATGTGTATATAATATTAATAGTGTATATGTGTATATAATATTAATAGTGTATATGTGTATATAATATTAATAGTGTAATGTGTGTTCAGTTAACAGTGAACGAGGCAGCAGCCCAGCTGTGCATGAGGGACATGGCTCTGTTGACTAGGAGAGATGAGTTGTTTGGTCTGGCAAGACAAATCTCTAGAGAGGTCACCTACAAGTACACCTACCGCACCTCCAAGTGAGTACTCTATTACTGTAATCTATTACTCTCTAGAGAGGTCACCTACAAGTACACCTACCGCACCTCCAAGTAAGTAATCTATTACTACTGTATACGTCGTACCTACCATACCTCTAAGTGAGTACTCTATTACTACTGTATACGTACCTACCGTACCTCTAAGTGAGTACTATTACCTCTTTTCCTGCCCTGCCCTAAGCCTGAGTTTCCCAAGGTATTCCCAATGTCTGTGTGTGCCAGGACAGAATTTCCAGAGTCAGTGGAAGTTCAGTAGAATGCACTGGAGTTAGTGGAAGTTCAGTAGAACGCACTGGAGTCAGTGGAAGTTCAGAATGCACTGGAGTTAGTGGAAGTTCAGTAGAATGCACTGGAGTCAGTGGAAGTTCAGTAGAATGCACTGGAGTCAGTGGAAGTTCAGTAGAATGCACTGGAGTTAGTGGAAGTTCAGTAGAACGCACTGGAGTCAGTGGAAGTTCAGAAGAATGTACTGGAGTTCTATAGACTGTATGTGACTCATGTTCTATAGACTGTATGTGACTCATGTTCTATAGACTGTATGTGGGTCAGGGGGTTAAAGTATAATCCGATTTTGAGTAGGAATAGAATTTTAAAAAATCAATTTTCCCTGATTTTCCCCACAACAGGGGACTCATGATCCATGGACTGTATGTGACTCATGTTCTATAGACTGTATGTGACTCATGTTCTATAGACTGTATGTGACTCATGTTCTATAGACTGTATGTGACTCATGTTCTATAGACTGTATGTGACTCATGTTCTATAGACTGTATGTGACTCATGATCCATGGACTGTATGTGACTCATGTTCTATAGACTGTATGTGACTCATGTTCTATAGACTGTATGTGACTCATGTTCTATAGACTGTATGTGACTCATGTTCTATAGACTGTATGTGACTCATGTTCTATAGACTGTATGTGACTCATGTTCTATAGACTGTATGTGACTCATGTTCTATAGACTGTATGTGACTCATGTTCTATAGACTGTATGTGACTCATGTTCTATAGACTGTATGTGACTCATGTTCTATAGACTGTATGTGACTCATGTTCTATAGACTGTATGTGACTCATGTTCTATAGACTGTATGTGACTCATGTTCTATAGACTGTATGTGACTCATGTTCTATAGACTGTATGTGACTCATGTTCTATAGACTGTATGTGACTCATGTTCTATAGACTGTATGTGACTCATGTTCTATAGACTGTATGTGACTCATGTTCTATAGACTGTATGTGACTCATGTTCTATAGACTGTATGTGACTCATGTTCTATAGACTGTATGTGACTCATGTTCTATAGACTGTATGTGACTCATGTTCTATAGACTGTATGTGACTCATGTTCTATAGACTGTATGTGACTCATGTTCTATAGACTGTATGTGACTCATGTTCTATAGACTGTATGTGACTCATGTTCTATAGACTGTATGTGACTCATGTTCTATAGACTGTATGTGACTCATGTTCTATAGACTGTATGTGACTCATGTTCTATAGACTGTATGTGACTCATGATCCATGGACTGTATGTGACTCATGTTCTATAGACTGTATGTGACTCATGTTCTATAGACTGTATGTGACTCATGTTCTATAGACTGTATGTGACTCATGATCCATGGACTGTATGTGACTCATGTTCTATAGACTGTATGTGACTCATGTTCTATAGACTGTATGTGACTCATGTTCTATAGACTGTATGTGACTCATGTTCTATAGACTGTATGTGACTCATGTTCTATAGACTGTATGTGACTCATGTTCTATAGACTGTATGTGACTCATGTTCTATAGACTGTATGTGACTCATGTTCTATAGACTGTATGTGACTCATGTTCTATAGACTGTATGTGACTCATGTTTTGCCACAGTTGTATTTTATTTATTTTCCTTCTCCATGAAAGACGAGGCTCTGACTCCCACAGAGTGTCCTACTGACCCATGAGCCGGGGCATCTCCATGAACCCAAGGCTTCATGGGATTTGTAGTTTTGTTTGTCTTGTTTTGGGTGAACTGTGTGGTAGGGTTAGCTTGACCTTTGACCTTTTCCCTCTCCCCTGCAGAAGCCGCTGTGGAGACAGAGACGAAGCTTCTCCCAAGAGGATCAAAACTGAGGTCAGTTTGACTTTCATTACTTTATTATTATTACAGTATTACTGCAAAACCTTGTCCCATTTATGATTACTTTATTATTATTACAGTATTACTGCAAAACCTTGTCCCATTTATGATTACTTTATTATTATTACAGTATTACTGCAAAACCTTGTCCCATTTATGATTACTTTATTATTATTACAGTATTACTGCAAAACCTTGTCCCATTTATGATTACTTTATCCCATTTAGAACAGGTACACATTTTGTGTATCATTATTTTATGCTTTAACTATTGAAAAATAGCAGATATACAAGCTCACAGCGCGGCACCGAGTGCCGCGCTGCGAGCTTGTAGATCTGCTATTTTTGAAAAATCGTGAAAATTTTAATTTTGACCCGATTCTATAAGTGTCTTTTGAATCCTTCTAAGGTTTTTTTGAAAAACCTATGTTTCTATATGTCAGCAATCTGGCCAGCCATCGTCAAAGAAAAGGTCCTTTTCACTTAACTGGAGCTCAGTTAGTCTGTTCTTGAGAGACTACTCAGAAAATATGTGTCTCTCCAAGTACCACCATATACCGGTTTGTTAAAATACAGGTGCGTAGACCCACCCCATATATGCACAGTTCACACAGGTGGCCAATTTATTCCTTGAATGAAGATTTTTTAGTTTTTGTTGCATTTCTAAGCCAATAATTTGATGACCGGGTCATCAAACAGATTTATCTATCTGTGAACCTCCCATGCAAACTGATGATATTTCTAATGTGATTAATCCGTTCTCAAATCCTCTATTAAGGGCTAGGTGTGATGTCATGCTCATTTCAGCACAGCTGGAGAGCCTATTTCAACCAATTGCTTGGTCAGAAGAACTACCTGTAGTATAATATAAATATTTCACTCCACTTATATATTTCTTTCTTATTTTTGGGAAACTCCTCTAAGTACCACCAGAGGGGTGCCCATGTACCACCAGTGGTACATGTACCACAGTTTGAGAACCACTGCTATAGAGTGTTTGTTCAGTAACAGTGTTAAATAGCTCTATATTGTGACAGTAATCATTGCTATAGAGTGTTCAGTAACAGTGTTAAATAGCTCTATATTATGACAGTAATCATTGCTATAGAGTGTTTGTTCAGTAACAGTGTTAAACAGCTCTATATTATGACAGTAATCATTGCTATAGAGTGTTTGTTCAGTAACAGTGTTAAATAGCTCTATATTGTGACAGTAATCATTGCTATAGAGTGTTTGTTCAGTAACAGTGTTAAATAGCTCTATATTATGACAGTAATCATTGCTATAGAGTGTTTGTTCAGTAACAGTGTTAAATAGCTCTATATTGTGACAGTAATCATTGCTATAGAGTGTTTGTTCAGTAACGGTGTTAAATTGTGCTGTGGGCTTGTACATCTGGTACTTTTGAATAGCCACCATACATGTTTTAATAATACATTTAGAAGGTGTTTTTAAAAGCTTTAAAGGTCTCATTTGGTCCCAGATCAGATCAGGGTATAAAGTGAACCCAGTGATTGTTCTGCTGATTAGAAACACATGGCTGCTTTCTGCTGGGCTTTGATTCAATATAAAGAGATACACACACACACACACACACACACACACACACACACACACACACACACACACACACACACACACACACACACACACACACACACACACACACACCACCTGCTTACTGTGTGTGTGTGTGTGTGTGTGTGTGTGTGTGTGTGTGTGTGTGTGTGTGTGTGTGTGTGTGCGTGTGCGTGCGCGTGCGCGTGCGTGCGTGTGTACACACTCATAAAGGGGACTTCCATATCGCCTGACATTTCCTGTCTCCATTGTTTGTGTGTTGAGCCGTTTAACGGACCATCAAACCCTCCTGTGATCGATGCTAGTGACAGGACATTATGGAAAGAAATAACTGATCTACAAGCTCACAACACGTCGCAAAGAGATTCGGTAGAGAGTGAAAATAAAAAAGACCGTATCAAGTACGTATATTAGAAGTACATTTTACCAATAGAGGGTTTAAATGGTAGTGGATATGCAGCTGGGCAAATAAAAGGTGAATTGATCCCAGTGCATGACGGAGGACGACTTCACGATCTCCACGCTACGATTTATATTGAGTGTTTTATATCATGATTAACAATAATCGCTTGTCGTCCCATCCCTAATTAATTCAGATCGGAACGTTTCGATCGCAACACATTGGGGCAGTTTGTTATTGATCGGAAAGGTTTTGAGCAAATGGTTGTCATTCAAAACTATGTTGAGCGTATCGTTGTCCTCGTTTTTCCTCCCGTAATCTGAAGTCTCACCTCTTAAAGCTATACTGTGTAAGTTGCTCAACTAGTGGTCAGAGCTGTATAGCAAACCGTGGTCGCGTCCGCGTCTTTCGGCCGTTTTTCGCCGCGGACCGGGCCTCTCGCCACCGCGTCCGCCTGCAGCTCGCCGAGATCTATCTTTAGAGGGGTCCCTGGTTCCTGTGCGTCCCTGTGGCATTCCGGAGAAACGGACTCCTTCACCCGAGTATGTTGTTGTTATGTTGAGGCAAGCTACTTCCTGAAAAGTCAGCAAGATGCGCCTGTGATTGGCCGGTAGTGTACCATGTGTTTATGATCGGCGATATGATTGGCCAACGTATACACATGATGCAGATGACGTCATTTTGCCGCGAAATTCTCCCCCCCTCACGGCTCATAGAAAACATATAAAGAGAAGGCTTTAGAAGCTGAAATTAACGGAGTGGGGGTTCTAAAACTTTAGCGATTTAACAGTTAGGACAATTTTAAGATTTGTTTTATAAAAAAAGTTACATGGTATAACTTTAAGCTCCTGGCACTAAAGCCAGTTTTGTTTTCGTCGACTAAAACGATTTTTTTTTATCGACTGCGTTTTTTTCACTGACGAAAACTAAATAAAAACTAAATAAAAAATACGCTGTGATGACTAAAACTAAGACTAAATATATTGACAATTTCGTCAACAAAATAAAAACTAGACTAAAGGGCAAGGCCCTTTCCCACTGGGCCAGATAACAGATAAAAAAATCTCTTTCTCCAGATATGTTTCCATTCAAAGTGGATGGTAGATACAGATAAAAAAAAAATCTCCACAGCCACAGATATTTATTTTATCTGTGGCAGAGATTTTTTTTTATCTGTATCTACCATCCACTTTGAATGGAAACATATCTGGAGAAAGATATTTTTTATCTGTTATCTGGCCCAGTGGGAAAGGGCCTTTAAATGTTATAGTGGAGAAGAGAGTCATTTTATGTTTGGTTGCTCTCAGTTGTTGCGTGCTGAAAATAGCAGATCACAACGCAGCTCACAACGCGTCGCGCTTTTAGATCTGCTATTTTCAACACACAATCAAGTGTAAAAACGGTCATTGCGATGCCATCAAGGCCTGCCAAAATACATTTCAGTTGACTAAATCAACTTTAGATTTAGTCCCCTAAAATCTTATGATATTTAGTCGACTAAAATTAGACTAAAACTAAAACTTTTCAGGTGACTAAATTATGACTAAAACTAAATCAAAATGTGCTGTCAAAAACAACACTGACTTCAGCCTAGTCTAGGTGTAAAATATAAAATGTTATTTAGATGCGCACTGCCTCTCTGCATTCTATGATTCTATATAGTTGTTCCTACGGTATACTAGGCCATTCACGAATAGTGAATTATTAAACCTCTAAGACTAAGTATTGGAATAGTGGAATATTGGACAGGACTGGCCAAACTGTCAAATATTAAGTAAGCAAGAGGCGAACATTGTGAAAATAGCAGATCTACATGTAGATCTGCTATTTTCACAATGTTTATCTGTGGAACCGAGTCACATTAAATGTAATACCTACAATTCCAAGTGCTTGTCAGGGTGGGGTTCCCCAGTTCAAATATGTTTATTTTGGGGGTCACGGCCTAAAAAGGTTTGAGAACCCCTGGCATAGAGCATTAACAGATTCATCCACCAGGGGCATTGAAAACTCATTCTTATGACTTCCTATCTAGCCAAGCTTTATAAACTATAGATTTTTTAAAGAGAAAACAATAAAAAAATAAAAATAAGCGAACATTGACTTCAGTGAACAACGTCGAATAGCGACTTTGATATTCGAATGTTCGAATATTTGATGAATGCCCTTCGGTATACAGATGTGACATTTCAAATCTTCACACGTCCTGCCAGCGTGATTATGGATCCCACTGGGAAAGATGGATAACCACGCCCCGGACTCATTTTTGAAGCTTGTGGTTGGCTGAACCGGACGTAGGGAGCGCTCCGTTGTAGTCACTTGGACCGCGCGAGGTGCACCAAAATACAATTATCATTGCGTTTATCGTGCGCTTGAACGATTGCATTCACCACGTCTTCGTAACGCGCGAAGAGCAGGACCAAGGTCCGCTGGCCTTCGCGCCGCTTGCAATGTCGTGGACAATAACTGAAAACGAGCGCTCTATGCCGTTTCCATCCATCTTTCCCAGTGGGATCCATAATCAGGCGTCCTGCCATTGTGCAAGACAGTAGATTTCCAGTGGATTGAGGGAACATTGAGCTTGTAGATCTACTATCTTTGCTATTTCTCTGACCTTCTCTGACTGTGAAGTGTCTGCTGTTCAATGGGAATGGAGGGGTTTCTGGACATTTATGAGTCTCTGCAAAAATACGCTCCGTTCTCCATAAACATTAGAAAGGCAAAACGGGAAAATAAATCTGTGGAAAAAGCGTCACATCTTGTCAGTAACGTCAGAGGGTAACGCCTCAACACCTCAATGTTTATAGCTGACATCACATTGTGACATCACATTCCGTCCTTGAGCCTTGTATGCCCATATATGGAGATCCCCGATGTCATCAATATTAAGCCCATAGCTTGGAATGCCCATATATGGAGATATTGAGTGAGTCTTATGTGGCACATCACTCCCTAGCTTCCACCGTGGACTGATGACTCACCTCTTCAGACTCCACATAACTAAACCCATAGCACTTACTGTAGCACTCGCCTACCCCTGACCATACATGAAAGCTGGATAACATTTTTATTGATTTTTTTTTAAATTATTTTATTGTGACCGTCAGGTCGCAGTTACTATCAAAACCTCGACCAGCTGTCCGTCAGTCTGTCAGTCTGTCACACGTCACGCGTCACACTTTTGCCCTGCTCATATCTCCGCAACCGTTGGCCCGATCCATGCCAAATTTTGCACAAACACTCCTTGCCTGCCAAACCACTACCTCCACACATCAATTCTCACATGACCCTCTTCTAGCGCCACCATGAGGCAGATTCTTGCAAAACACATTTATGGACTGGATACAGCTCCTACAATTTTGGCCCTAAAATCCCGCAAATCGGTACACAGTATGTCTACAGTCATGTCATCAACATGGATCTGTCCCATTTAGCGCCACCTTCAGGCCGAATTTTCTAAAACACATTTTTGGACACTACTTCTACAGATTTTGGCCTAAAATCACGCAAATCGGTACACAGTATGTCTACTCTACACTCATCTCATCAACATGGATCTGTCCCATATAGCGCCACCATCAGGCCGATTTTTTCAAACTAATTTTTTGACACTTTTTGCTCCTACACATTTTGCCCTAAAATCACGCTGCGACCTGGCGGTCGCTTATCTCCCGATTAGGGAGTCTTACTGGTATAACACTTTTTTTTCTGATTAGGTACGTGGTCTACCTACGTTATTTTGTCTATTGTAAATGGCTCTGGATGGATTAAGAGTGTCTGCTTAATGTCTAAACTGTAAACTATACGTTGTGCTCTCTGTGTTTGCAGGAGAACTTCTTTGACCTCCAGGAGGCGCTACAGGCCATTCACATGAGGCAGGAGATGCTGCGAGAGCAGCTGGCCTGCGCCAAGTCCAAGGGGGAGGAGTCTGTAGGACGCAACCTCCAGGTAAACACAGGAGCAAGTTGCATGATGGGATATGTAGTGTTCTGTAGGAGTCTGTGGGACGCAACCTGCAGGTAACCACAGGAGCAAGTTGCATGATGGGATATGTAGTGTTCTGTAGGAGTCTGTAGGACGCAACCTCCAGGTAACCACAGGAGCAAGTTGCACCATGGGATATGTAGTGTTCTGTAGGAGTCTGTGGGACGCAACCTGCAGGTAACCACAGGAGCAAGTTGCACCATGGGATATGTAGTGTTCTGTAGGAGTCTGTGGGACGCAACCTCCAGGTAACCACAGGAGCAGGTTGCACCATGGGATATGTAGTGTTCTGTAGGAGTCTGTAGGACGCAACCTGCAGGTAACCACAGGAGCAAGTTGCACCATGGGATATGTAGTGTTCTGTAGGAGTCTGTGGGACGCAACCTGCAGGTAACCACAGGAGCAGGTTGCACCATGGGATATGTAGTGTTCTGTAGGAGTCTGTGGGACGCAACCTCCAGGTAAACACAGGAGCAAGTTGCACCATGGGATATGTAGTGTTCTGTAGGAGTCTGTGGGACGCAACCTCCAGGTAAACACAGGAGCAAGTTGCACCATGGGATTTGTAGTGTTCTGTAGGAGTCTGTGGGACGCAACCTAGTCTTGGACTCCTCATGCATAGAAGGAAGCATGAGGTCAGTCCGTTGCTCTCCCCAGGTTGGCAGAGGGAGAGCAGAGCCCAGGATTACATTTGATAATTGACACCGGGTGAAACATGCGCTACAACATGGTGGGATAAAAATTATAGCATTCATTGTTTGACAGCACAATCATCAGTGTATTTTGGATTCATGTCAATTTGTGTTTTCAGATATTTAACCACTTGAACCGTCAATAATTAATAAACTTCACCTTTCACTCTGTACTTAGTCTGCTCTTTTTCCCCTCTACACCAAAGCTTTTTGCTAAAAAATAGGCTAAAGTTCTCAGAATATGGACGTTAGGGTTCAAGAGGTTATAAAAGGAGAAAAAAGTTTCTATCACTCAAAGATTTGGAGGACCCCCTGTTGAAGACCCCTGTAATAAAGTAATCTGGCACTGATAAAGTCATGTATTCCAGGGGTTGCCAATCTTTTTTGCCTCAGGGCACCTCATGAATATATATTTTTTAAATCCGGGGCACACCTACATCATAATTCTCACTCCCAGCACCTTAAATGTATAGCATATCGTCGTTGTCGGGTGTAAACCAAACCGTTCGTTTTGTATTTATCATCTATAAAATGTACTAAACCAGTGAAAACAGCAGATCAACAAGCACACAACGTGTGCTTGTAGATCGGCTGTTTTCACTAGTTTTGCGCGACAGGTTTCTGCCTGATAGTGACGATATTTTAGTGATTATGTTTGCGAGGAAAACGTTGAGATAATAGCCATTTTGGTTAGAACTGATGACTGAAAATAACTTTGTACTTCGAGTTTAAAATGATACTAAATATTTCTTCAAGTGTCTAAATAAATTCTAAATATTATCAAATGATCTGGACCCTATTCGTCTTCCCCTTTGATTTTCTAACCTTAATAAGCGGTGTCATAAATACTTTATGGTTCCTGTCGCTAGTGAAAAACTTCCTTTCAATCACCATGATATGCGTTTTGAGCAAATATGGTCCCATTTATGTTAAACTTGATGATAGATTTGCGGGGGGGAGGGGGGAGGAGCTGATACCAGCCGGCTGTGTTCTTCTTCGTGTGCTGTATTTCGGGAGGCTCCGACCACATTTTCCCATGTATCCCTGCGATTCCACGTGACCGTTGGCAGCCAATAGCATTCCTTATGATTCCTGGGGTACCATTCAAACAATGATGGCGTCACCCATACAAGGGACAATAAAAACCTCATTTTCGCTGCATAGAAAGCAATGGTGTTGCGCCGTCCATATTTTTCTACAGTCTATGATTCCACTGTGTACTGATAAAGTAACGTATTCCAGGTGCAGCTGGAGAGGCTGCTGGCCAGACAGATGGAGATTCTTCAGGACGCAGCGGTCCAAGAGAGGCTGCAGGCTCTGGACTGGAGAATCCCTCCTTCTGCCCTGAAGTACCTGAGCACTGCTGCACAGACCCACAGCACCGCCCTACTCGACAGCCAAGGTAAGAACACCCTGAAGTACCTTCACCTGAGCACTGCTGCACAGACCCACAGCACCGCCCTGCTGGACAGCCAAGGTAATACACTGACCCACAGCACCTCTAGAGGACAACTAAGGTAATAACACACTAGAGCAGTCCCCAATTAGTTTTCCCCAAGGGCCGAATCATGTCCAGGGTACCAAGCCGAGGGCCACAACGTTGTGGGGGGCGATGGCGGCGTTCCCCAGTAAGACTCCCTAAATAGGGAGATAAGCGACCGTCAGGTCGCATGTAAAAATCGGCCTGATGGTGGAGCTAAATGTGACAGATCCATGTTGATGACATGACTCTAGACATACTGTGTACCGCTTTGCATGATTTTAGGGCAAAAATTATTTTGCAAGAATCAGCCTCATGGTGGCGCTAGAAGAGGGGCATGTAAGAAATGGGTGGTGGAGGTTGTGGTTTGGCAGCCAAGGAGTGTGTGTGCACATTTTGGCATGGATCGGGGCAACGGTGGCGGAGATATGAGAAGGGCAAAATTGTGACGTGTGACTGACAGACAGACTGACAGACTGACTGACAGCCGGTGGAGGTTTTGATAGTAATATTGGTTTGTGGTACTAATAATTTAGCCCTGGGATTCTTAAATCCTGTGTTTAGTGTCACACAAGCACAAAAGCACTACAATTAACCAGTCTGCTTGAAAAGTAGACCCTGGCATCTGTATAACAGCAGCCAGTTGAGAGTGCAGAGAAATAATTGCCTTCCTGTGATGCGCTAACAAGTGACCATCAACTACTTACTAGCATCAGCTGGACACAGACACACACAAACCTCCCCTCTGCAGTGCTCTAAAAGTGAGACAGCGTAGTCTCATTTCTCTCCAAAAGCCCTTGAATATGATTGAAAATGATTAAGGATTACTGTGATTATGGTAAGCTTACACTATGTTTCATACCGCACTGACCATACCTGTAACGTTCACTGGTCCTCCAAAAATATATTTTTATTTAATTTTTTTGACTGGGGTTGGTGGGGGGCCAGACAGAAACCCCCCCGCAGGCCGCCTACGGAAATATCCCTGACGGAAATATCAGTGGATGTGTTGCAGCTCAAAGTAAACTGACTTTACTCAGGTGTAGAGATCTTCACAGGTCCAAAAAATGGTCCCGAAATCGGAACGTACCGTCAAATTTCCGTCCGATTCCGACCTGTTCCGAAATAATAATCAAATTACAAAACCAAACCCGAGTGGCCCCGTAACGGTTTCGTCCGATTCCGTCCCGTTCCGACTTTATTTCTTTTTTCACAGACCGAAACCCAAGACATGTTTTTCTGAAATCCCTTTATTTCCAACGTTCTGAGAGACCCGGCCATTTAATCATTATTAAAACCCTCTTTCATGTACCGAGATGTCTCACTCACTGCAGCCGTGCGGCGTGCGCTGTTAACCTTCCTCAGGAAGGTGTGCTCAGGAAGGTGTGCTCAGGAAGGTGTGCTCAGGAAGGTGCGCTCAGGAAGGTGTGCTCAGGAAGGTGCGCTCAGGAAGGTGTGCTCAGGAAGGTGTGCTCAGGAAGGTGTGCTCAGGAAGGTGCGCTCAGGAAGGTGCTCAGGAAGGTGCGCTCAGGAAGGTGCGCTCAGGAAGGTGCGCTCAGGAAGGTGTGCTCAGGAAGGTGTGCTCAGGAAGGTGCTCAGGAAGGTGTGCTCAGAAGGTGCTCAGGAAGGTGTGCTCAGGAAGGTGCTCAGGAAGGTGTGCTCAGGAAGGTGCGCTCAGGAAGGTGCGCTCAGGAAGGTGCGCTCAGGAAGGTGTGCTCAGAGGTGCTCAGGAAGTGTGCTCAGGAAGGTGCTCAGGAAGGTGTGCTCAGGAAGGTGTGCTCAGGAAGGTGCTCAGGAAGGTGTGCTCAGGAAGGTGTGCTCAGGAAGGTGCTCAGGAAGGTGTGCTCAGGAAGGTGTGCTCAGGAAGGTGTGCTCAGGAAGGTGTGCTCAGGAAGGTGTGCTCAGGAAGGTGTGCTCAGGAAGGTGCGCTCAGGAAGGTGTGCTCAGGAAGGTGCGCTCAGGAAGGTGTGCTCAGGAAGGTGTGCTCAGGAAGGTGCTCAGGAAGGTGTGCTCAGGAAGGTGCGCTCAGGAAGGTGTGCTCAGGAAGGTGCGCTCAGGAAGGTGTGCTCAGGAAGGTGTGCTCAGGAAGGTGTGCTCAGGAAGGTGCGCTCAGGAAGGTGTGCTCAGGAAGGTGTGCTCAGGAAGGTGTTGCTCAGGAAGGTGTGCTCAGGAAGGTGCGCTCAGGAAGGTGTGCTCAGGAAGGTGCTCAGGAAGGTTGTGCTCAGGAAGGTGTGCTCAGGAAGGTGCGCTCAGGAAGGTGTGCTCAGGAAGGTGCGCTCAGGAAGGTGTGCTCAGGAAGGTTGCGCTCAGGAAGGTGTGCTCAGGAAGGTGCGCTCAGGAAGGTGTGCTCAGGAAGGTGTGCTCAGGAAGGTGTGCTCAGGAAGGTGCGCTCAGGAAGGTGTGCTCAGGAAGGTGCTCAGGAAGGTGTGCTCAGGAAGGTGCGCTCAGGAAGGTGTGCTCAGGAAGGTGTGCTCAGGAAGGTGTGCTCAGGAAGGTGCTCAGGAAGGTGTGCTCAGGAAGGTGTGCTCAGGAAGGTGCTCAGGAAGGTGTGCTCAGGAAGGTGCGCTCAGGAAGGTGTGCGCTCAGGAAGGTGCGCTCAGGAAGGTGCGCTCAGGAAGGTGCGCTCAGGAAGGTGCGCTCAGGAAGGTGCGCTCAGGAACGGCCGATCGGCGAACAGATTTTGGGTTGTTTTTATAAATGAAATCAAATGAAATTCTCTGGTTTCTCGGGCGCAGCGGCCTGGACCAGTTAATTGGCCAAAACTCAATTGAAAAATCTTTCATTGAAAATCTGTTTTTCAAGATGTTTGGTTCATTATCTCTGGGACAGAAGGGCCAATCTGTTCCGTTCAAAGCTTGTTGGATGCGTGACGTTGAGGACATAGGGCCCAATTAGGGCCCAGTTACACCCAGTTAGGGCCCAGTACAGTTAGGGCCCAGTAGGACCGGGCCTTCATTTCCAGGCTCGTTGAGAACTCTACTGAAT
>NC_137831.1:117904-237904 GCF_963921795.1 Nannobrachium achirus
AGAAACCCTAGCCGATAGAAACCCTAGCCGATAGAAACCCTAGCCGATAGAAACCCTAGCCGATAGAAACCCTAGCCGATAGAAACCCTAGCCGATAGAAACCCTAGCCGATAGAAACCCTAGCCGATAGAAACCCTAGCCGATAGAAACCCTAGCCGATAGAAACCCTAGCCGATAGAAACCCTAGCCGATAGAAACCCTAGCCGATAGAAACCCTAGCCGATAGAAACCCTAGCCGATAGAAACCCTAGCCGATAGAAACCCTAGCCGATAGAAACCCTAGCCGATAGAAACCCTAGCCGATAGAAACCCTAGCCGATAGAAACCCTAGCCGATAGAAACCCTAGCCGATAGAAACCCTAGCCGATAGAAACCCTAGCCGATAGAAACCCTAGCCGATAGAAACCCTAGCCGATAGAAACCCTAGCCGATAGAAACCCTAGCCGATAGAAACCCTAGCCGATAGAAACCCTAGCCGATAGAAACCCTAGCCGATAGAAACCCTAGCCGATAGAAACCCTAGCCGATAGAAACCCTAGCCGATAGAAACCCTAGCCGATAGAAACCCTAGCCGATAGAAACCCTAGCCGATAGAAACCCTAGCCGATAGAAACCCTAGCCGATAGAAACCCTAGCCGATAGAAACCCTAGCCGATAGAAACCCTAGCCGATAGAAACCCTAGCCGATAGAAACCCTAGCCGATAGAAACCCTAGCCGATAGAAACCCTAGCCGATAGAAACCCTAGCCGATAGAAACCCTAGCCGATAGAAACCCTAGCCGATAGAAACCCTAGCCGATAGAAACCCTAGCCGATAGAAACCCTAGCCGATAGAAACCCTAGCCGATAGAAACCCTAGCCGATAGAAACCCTAGCCGATAGAAACCCTAGCCGATAGAAACCCTAGCCGATAGAAACCCTAGCCGATAGAAACCCTAGCCGATAGAAACCCTAGCCGATAGAAACCCTAGCCGATAGAAACCCTAGCCGATAGAAACCCTAGCCGATAGAAACCCTAGCCGATAGAAACCCTAGCCGATAGAAACCCTAGCCGATAGAAACCCTAGCCGATAGAAACCCTAGCCGATAGAAACCCTAGCCGATAGAAACCCTAGCCGATAGAAACCCTAGCCGATAGAAACCCTAGCCGATAGAAACCCTAGCCGATAGAAACCCTAGCCGATAGAAACCCTAGCCGATAGAAACCCTAGCCGATAGAAACCCTAGCCGATAGAAACCCTAGCCGATAGAAACCCTAGCCGATAGAAACCCTAGCCGATAGAAACCCTAGCCGATAGAAACCCTAGCCGATAGAAACCCTAGCCGATAGAAACCCTAGCCGATAGAAACCCTAGCCGATAGAAACCCTAGCCGATAGAAACCCTAGCCGATAGAAACCCTAGCCGATAGAAACCCTAGCCGATAGAAACCCTAGCCGATAGAAACCCTAGCCGATAGAAACCCTAGCCGATAGAAACCCTAGCCGATAGAAACCCTAGCCGATAGAAACCCTAGCCGATAGAAACCCTAGCCGATAGAAACCCTAGCCGATAGAAACCCTAGCCGATAGAAACCCTAGCCGATAGAAACCCTAGCCGATAGAAACCCTAGCCGATAGAAACCCTAGCCGATAGAAACCCTAGCCGATAGAAACCCTAGCCGATAGAAACCCTAGCCGATAGAAACCCTAGCCGATAGAAACCCTAGCCGATAGAAACCCTAGCCGATAGAAACCCTAGCCGATAGAAACCCTAGCCGATAGAAACCCTAGCCGATAGAAACCCTAGCCGATAGAAACCCTAGCCGATAGAAACCCTAGCCGATAGAAACCCTAGCCGATAGAAACCCCTAGCCGATAGAAACCCTAGCCGATAGAAACCCTAGCCGATAGAAACCCTAGCCGATAGAAACCCTAGCCGATAGAAACCCTAGCCGATAGAAACCCTAGCCGATAGAAACCCTAGCCGATAGAAACCCTAGCCGATAGAAACCCTAGCCGATAGAAACCCTAGCCGATAGAAACCCTAGCCGATAGAAACCCTAGCCGATAGAAACCCTAGCCGATAGAAACCCTAGCCGATAGAAACCCTAGCCGATAGAAACCCTAGCCGATAGAAACCCTAGCCGATAGAAACCCTAGCCGATAGAAACCCTAGCCGATAGAAACCCTAGCCGATAGAAACCCTAGCCGATAGAAACCCTAGCCGATAGAAACCCTAGCCGATAGAAACCCTAGCCGATAGAAACCCTAGCCGATAGAAACCCTAGCCGATAGAAACCCTAGCCGATAGAAACCCTAGCCGATAGAAACCCTAGCCGATAGAAACCCTAGCCGATAGAAACCCTAGCCGATAGAAACCCTAGCCGATAGAAACCCTAGCCGATAGAAACCCTAGCCGATAGAAACCCTAGCCGATAGAAACCCTAGCCGATAGAAACCCTAGCCGATAGAAACCCTAGCCGATAGAAACCCTAGCCGATAGAAACCCTAGCCGATAGAAACCCTAGCCGATAGAAACCCTAGCCGATAGAAACCCTAGCCGATAGAAACCCTAGCCGATAGAAACCCTAGCCGATAGAAACCCTAGCCGATAGAAACCCTAGCCGATAGAAACCCTAGCCGATAGAAACCCTAGCCGATAGAAACCCTAGCCGATAGAAACCCTAGCCGATAGAAACCCTAGCCGATAGAAACCCTAGCCGATAGAAACCCTAGCCGATAGAAACCCTAGCCGATAGAAACCCTAGCCGATAGAAACCCTAGCCGATAGAAACCCTAGCCGATAGAAACCCTAGCCGATAGAAACCCTAGCCGATAGAAACCCTAGCCGATAGAAACCCTAGCCGATAGAAACCCTAGCCGATAGAAACCCTAGCCGATAGAAACCCTAGCCGATAGAAACCCTAGCCGATAGAAACCCTAGCCGATAGAAACCCTAGCCGATAGAAACCCTAGCCGATAGAAACCCTAGCCGATAGAAACCCTAGCCGATAGAAACCCTAGCCGATAGAAACCCTAGCCGATAGAAACCCTAGCCGATAGAAACCCTAGCCGATAGAAACCCTAGCCGATAGAAACCCTAGCCGATAGAAACCCTAGCCGATAGAAACCCTAGCCGATAGAAACCCTAGCCGATAGAAACCCTAGCCGATAGAAACCCTAGCCGATAGAAACCCTAGCCGATAGAAACCCTAGCCGATAGAAACCCTAGCCGATAGAAACCCTAGCCGATAGAAACCCTAGCCGATAGAAACCCTAGCCGATAGAAACCCTAGCCGATAGAAACCCTAGCCGATAGAAACCCTAGCCGATAGAAACCCTAGCCGATAGAAACCCTAGCCGATAGAAACCCTAGCCGATAGAAACCCTAGCCGATAGAAACCCTAGCCGATAGAAACCCTAGCCGATAGAAACCCTAGCCGATAGAAACCCTAGCCGATAGAAACCCTAGCCGATAGAAACCCTAGCCGATAGAAACCCTAGCCGATAGAAACCCTAGCCGATAGAAACCCTAGCCGATAGAAACCCTAGCCGATAGAAACCCTAGCCGATAGAAACCCTAGCCGATAGAAACCCTAGCCGATAGAAACCCTAGCCGATAGAAACCCTAGCCGATAGAAACCCTAGCCGATAGAAACCCTAGCCGATAGAAACCCTAGCCGATAGAAACCCTAGCCGATAGAAACCCTAGCCGATAGAAACCCTAGCCGATAGAAACCCTAGCCGATAGAAACCCTAGCCGATAGAAACCCTAGCCGATAGAAACCCTAGCCGATAGAAACCCTAGCCGATAGAAACCCTAGCCGATAGAAACCCTAGCCGATAGAAACCCTAGCCGATAGAAACCCTAGCCGATAGAAACCCTAGCCGATAGAAACCCTAGCCGATAGAAACCCTAGCCGATAGAAACCCTAGCCGATAGAAACCCTAGCCGATAGAAACCCTAGCCGATAGAAACCCTAGCCGATAGAAACCCTAGCCGATAGAAACCCTAGCCGATAGAAACCCTAGCCGATAGAAACCCTAGCCGATAGAAACCCTAGCCGATAGAAACCCTAGCCGATAGAAACCCTAGCCGATAGAAACCCTAGCCGATAGAAACCCTAGCCGATAGAAACCCTAGCCGATAGAAACCCTAGCCGATAGAAACCCTAGCCGATAGAAACCCTAGCCGATAGAAACCCTAGCCGATAGAAACCCTAGCCGATAGAAACCCTAGCCGATAGAAACCCTAGCCGATAGAAACCCTAGCCGATAGAAACCCTAGCCGATAGAAACCCTAGCCGATAGAAACCCTAGCCGATAGAAACCCTAGCCGATAGAAACCCTAGCCGATAGAAACCCTAGCCGATAGAAACCCTAGCCGATAGAAACCCTAGCCGATAGAAACCCTAGCCGATAGAAACCCTAGCCGATAGAAACCCTAGCCGATAGAAACCCTAGCCGATAGAAACCCTAGCCGATAGAAACCCTAGCCGATAGAAACCCTAGCCGATAGAAACCCTAGCCGATAGAAACCCTAGCCGATAGAAACCCTAGCCGATAGAAACCCTAGCCGATAGAAACCCTAGCCGATAGAAACCCTAGCCGATAGAAACCCTAGCCGATAGAAACCCTAGCCGATAGAAACCCTAGCCGATAGAAACCCTAGCCGATAGAAACCCTAGCCGATAGAAACCCTAGCCGATAGAAACCCTAGCCGATAGAAACCCTAGCCGATAGAAACCCTAGCCGATAGAAACCCTAGCCGATAGAAACCCTAGCCGATAGAAACCCTAGCCGATAGAAACCCTAGCCGATAGAAACCCTAGCCGATAGAAACCCTAGCCGATAGAAACCCTAGCCGATAGAAACCCTAGCCGATAGAAACCCTAGCCGATAGAAACCCTAGCCGATAGAAACCCTAGCCGATAGAAACCCTAGCCGATAGAAACCCTAGCCGATAGAAACCCTAGCCGATAGAAACCCTAGCCGATAGAAACCCTAGCCGATAGAAACCCTAGCCGATAGAAACCCTAGCCGATAGAAACCCTAGCCGATAGAAACCCTAGCCGATAGAAACCCTAGCCGATAGAAACCCTAGCCGATAGAAACCCTAGCCGATAGAAACCCTAGCCGATAGAAACCCTAGCCGATAGAAACCCTAGCCGATAGAAACCCTAGCCGATAGAAACCCTAGCCGATAGAAACCCTAGCCGATAGAAACCCTAGCCGATAGAAACCCTAGCCGATAGAAACCCTAGCCGATAGAAACCCTAGCCGATAGAAACCCTAGCCGATAGAAACCCTAGCCGATAGAAACCCTAGCCGATAGAAACCCTAGCCGATAGAAACCCTAGCCGATAGAAACCCTAGCCGATAGAAACCCTAGCCGATAGAAACCCTAGCCGATAGAAACCCTAGCCGATAGAAACCCTAGCCGATAGAAACCCTAGCCGATAGAAACCCTAGCCGATAGAAACCCTAGCCGATAGAAACCCTAGCCGATAGAAACCCTAGCCGATAGAAACCCTAGCCGATAGAAACCCTAGCCGATAGAAACCCTAGCCGATAGAAACCCTAGCCGATAGAAACCCTAGCCGATAGAAACCCTAGCCGATAGAAACCCTAGCCGATAGAAACCCTAGCCGATAGAAACCCTAGCCGATAGAAACCCTAGCCGATAGAAACCCTAGCCGATAGAAACCCTAGCCGATAGAAACCCTAGCCGATAGAAACCCTAGCCGATAGAAACCCTAGCCGATAGAAACCCTAGCCGATAGAAACCCTAGCCGATAGAAACCCTAGCCGATAGAAACCCTAGCCGATAGAAACCCTAGCCGATAGAAACCCTAGCCGATAGAAACCCTAGCCGATAGAAACCCTAGCCGATAGAAACCCTAGCCGATAGAAACCCTAGCCGATAGAAACCCTAGCCGATAGAAACCCTAGCCGATAGAAACCCTAGCCGATAGAAACCCTAGCCGATAGAAACCCTAGCCGATAGAAACCCTAGCCGATAGAAACCCTAGCCGATAGAAACCCTAGCCGATAGAAACCCTAGCCGATAGAAACCCTAGCCGATAGAAACCCTAGCCGATAGAAACCCTAGCCGATAGAAACCCTAGCCGATAGAAACCCTAGCCGATAGAAACCCTAGCCGATAGAAACCCTAGCCGATAGAAACCCTAGCCGATAGAAACCCTAGCCGATAGAAACCCTAGCCGATAGAAACCCTAGCCGATAGAAACCCTAGCCGATAGAAACCCTAGCCGATAGAAACCCTAGCCGATAGAAACCCTAGCCGATAGAAACCCTAGCCGATAGAAACCCTAGCCGATAGAAACCCTAGCCGATAGAAACCCTAGCCGATAGAAACCCTAGCCGATAGAAACCCTAGCCGATAGAAACCCTAGCCGATAGAAACCCTAGCCGATAGAAACCCTAGCCGATAGAAACCCTAGCCGATAGAAACCCTAGCCGATAGAAACCCTAGCCGATAGAAACCCTAGCCGATAGAAACCCTAGCCGATAGAAACCCTAGCCGATAGAAACCCTAGCCGATAGAAACCCTAGCCGATAGAAACCCTAGCCGATAGAAACCCTAGCCGATAGAAACCCTAGCCGATAGAAACCCTAGCCGATAGAAACCCTAGCCGATAGAAACCCTAGCCGATAGAAACCCTAGCCGATAGAAACCCTAGCCGATAGAAACCCTAGCCGATAGAAACCCTAGCCGATAGAAACCCTAGCCGATAGAAACCCTAGCCGATAGAAACCCTAGCCGATAGAAACCCTAGCCGATAGAAACCCTAGCCGATAGAAACCCTAGCCGATAGAAACCCTAGCCGATAGAAACCCTAGCCGATAGAAACCCTAGCCGATAGAAACCCTAGCCGATAGAAACCCTAGCCGATAGAAACCCTAGCCGATAGAAACCCTAGCCGATAGAAACCCTAGCCGATAGAAACCCTAGCCGATAGAAACCCTAGCCGATAGAAACCCTAGCCGATAGAAACCCTAGCCGATAGAAACCCTAGCCGATAGAAACCCTAGCCGATAGAAACCCTAGCCGATAGAAACCCTAGCCGATAGAAACCCTAGCCGATAGAAACCCTAGCCGATAGAAACCCTAGCCGATAGAAACCCTAGCCGATAGAAACCCTAGCCGATAGAAACCCTAGCCGATAGAAACCCTAGCCGATAGAAACCCTAGCCGATAGAAACCCTAGCCGATAGAAACCCTAGCCGATAGAAACCCTAGCCGATAGAAACCCTAGCCGATAGAAACCCTAGCCGATAGAAACCCTAGCCGATAGAAACCCTAGCCGATAGAAACCCTAGCCGATAGAAACCCTAGCCGATAGAAACCCTAGCCGATAGAAACCCTAGCCGATAGAAACCCTAGCCGATAGAAACCCTAGCCGATAGAAACCCTAGCCGATAGAAACCCTAGCCGATAGAAACCCTAGCCGATAGAAACCCTAGCCGATAGAAACCCTAGCCGATAGAAACCCTAGCCGATAGAAACCCTAGCCGATAGAAACCCTAGCCGATAGAAACCCTAGCCGATAGAAACCCTAGCCGATAGAAACCCTAGCCGATAGAAACCCTAGCCGATAGAAACCCTAGCCGATAGAAACCCTAGCCGATAGAAACCCTAGCCGATAGAAACCCTAGCCGATAGAAACCCTAGCCGATAGAAACCCTAGCCGATAGAAACCCTAGCCGATAGAAACCCTAGCCGATAGAAACCCTAGCCGATAGAAACCCTAGCCGATAGAAACCCTAGCCGATAGAAACCCTAGCCGATAGAAACCCTAGCCGATAGAAACCCTAGCCGATAGAAACCCTAGCCGATAGAAACCCTAGCCGATAGAAACCCTAGCCGATAGAAACCCTAGCCGATAGAAACCCTAGCCGATAGAAACCCTAGCCGATAGAAACCCTAGCCGATAGAAACCCTAGCCGATAGAAACCCTAGCCGATAGAAACCCTAGCCGATAGAAACCCTAGCCGATAGAAACCCTAGCCGATAGAAACCCTAGCCGATAGAAACCCTAGCCGATAGAAACCCTAGCCGATAGAAACCCTAGCCGATAGAAACCCTAGCCGATAGAAACCCTAGCCGATAGAAACCCTAGCCGATAGAAACCCTAGCCGATAGAAACCCTAGCCGATAGAAACCCTAGCCGATAGAAACCCTAGCCGATAGAAACCCTAGCCGATAGAAACCCTAGCCGATAGAAACCCTAGCCGATAGAAACCCTAGCCGATAGAAACCCTAGCCGATAGAAACCCTAGCCGATAGAAACCCTAGCCGATAGAAACCCTAGCCGATAGAAACCCTAGCCGATAGAAACCCTAGCCGATAGAAACCCTAGCCGATAGAAACCCTAGCCGATAGAAACCCTAGCCGATAGAAACCCTAGCCGATAGAAACCCTAGCCGATAGAAACCCTAGCCGATAGAAACCCTAGCCGATAGAAACCCTAGCCGATAGAAACCCTAGCCGATAGAAACCCTAGCCGATAGAAACCCTAGCCGATAGAAACCCTAGCCGATAGAAACCCTAGCCGATAGAAACCCTAGCCGATAGAAACCCTAGCCGATAGAAACCCTAGCCGATAGAAACCCTAGCCGATAGAAACCCTAGCCGATAGAAACCCTAGCCGATAGAAACCCTAGCCGATAGAAACCCTAGCCGATAGAAACCCTAGCCGATAGAAACCCTAGCCGATAGAAACCCTAGCCGATAGAAACCCTAGCCGATAGAAACCCTAGCCGATAGAAACCCTAGCCGATAGAAACCCTAGCCGATAGAAACCCTAGCCGATAGAAACCCTAGCCGATAGAAACCCTAGCCGATAGAAACCCTAGCCGATAGAAACCCTAGCCGATAGAAACCCTAGCCGATAGAAACCCTAGCCGATAGAAACCCTAGCCGATAGAAACCCTAGCCGATAGAAACCCTAGCCGATAGAAACCCTAGCCGATAGAAACCCTAGCCGATAGAAACCCTAGCCGATAGAAACCCTAGCCGATAGAAACCCTAGCCGATAGAAACCCTAGCCGATAGAAACCCTAGCCGATAGAAACCCTAGCCGATAGAAACCCTAGCCGATAGAAACCCTAGCCGATAGAAACCCTAGCCGATAGAAACCCTAGCCGATAGAAACCCTAGCCGATAGAAACCCTAGCCGATAGAAACCCTAGCCGATAGAAACCCTAGCCGATAGAAACCCTAGCCGATAGAAACCCTAGCCGATAGAAACCCTAGCCGATAGAAACCCTAGCCGATAGAAACCCTAGCCGATAGAAACCCTAGCCGATAGAAACCCTAGCCGATAGAAACCCTAGCCGATAGAAACCCTAGCCGATAGAAACCCTAGCCGATAGAAACCCTAGCCGATAGAAACCCTAGCCGATAGAAACCCTAGCCGATAGAAACCCTAGCCGATAGAAACCCTAGCCGATAGAAACCCTAGCCGATAGAAACCCTAGCCGATAGAAACCCTAGCCGATAGAAACCCTAGCCGATAGAAACCCTAGCCGATAGAAACCCTAGCCGATAGAAACCCTAGCCGATAGAAACCCTAGCCGATAGAAACCCTAGCCGATAGAAACCCTAGCCGATAGAAACCCTAGCCGATAGAAACCCTAGCCGATAGAAACCCTAGCCGATAGAAACCCTAGCCGATAGAAACCCTAGCCGATAGAAACCCTAGCCGATAGAAACCCTAGCCGATAGAAACCCTAGCCGATAGAAACCCTAGCCGATAGAAACCCTAGCCGATAGAAACCCTAGCCGATAGAAACCCTAGCCGATAGAAACCCTAGCCGATAGAAACCCTAGCCGATAGAAACCCTAGCCGATAGAAACCCTAGCCGATAGAAACCCTAGCCGATAGAAACCCTAGCCGATAGAAACCCTAGCCGATAGAAACCCTAGCCGATAGAAACCCTAGCCGATAGAAACCCTAGCCGATAGAAACCCTAGCCGATAGAAACCCTAGCCGATAGAAACCCTAGCCGATAGAAACCCTAGCCGATAGAAACCCTAGCCGATAGAAACCCTAGCCGATAGAAACCCTAGCCGATAGAAACCCTAGCCGATAGAAACCCTAGCCGATAGAAACCCTAGCCGATAGAAACCCTAGCCGATAGAAACCCTAGCCGATAGAAACCCTAGCCGATAGAAACCCTAGCCGATAGAAACCCTAGCCGATAGAAACCCTAGCCGATAGAAACCCTAGCCGATAGAAACCCTAGCCGATAGAAACCCTAGCCGATAGAAACCCTAGCCGATAGAAACCCTAGCCGATAGAAACCCTAGCCGATAGAAACCCTAGCCGATAGAAACCCTAGCCGATAGAAACCCTAGCCGATAGAAACCCTAGCCGATAGAAACCCTAGCCGATAGAAACCCTAGCCGATAGAAACCCTAGCCGATAGAAACCCTAGCCGATAGAAACCCTAGCCGATAGAAACCCTAGCCGATAGAAACCCTAGCCGATAGAAACCCTAGCCGATAGAAACCCTAGCCGATAGAAACCCTAGCCGATAGAAACCCTAGCCGATAGAAACCCTAGCCGATAGAAACCCTAGCCGATAGAAACCCTAGCCGATAGAAACCCTAGCCGATAGAAACCCTAGCCGATAGAAACCCTAGCCGATAGAAACCCTAGCCGATAGAAACCCTAGCCGATAGAAACCCTAGCCGATAGAAACCCTAGCCGATAGAAACCCTAGCCGATAGAAACCCTAGCCGATAGAAACCCTAGCCGATAGAAACCCTAGCCGATAGAAACCCTAGCCGATAGAAACCCTAGCCGATAGAAACCCTAGCCGATAGAAACCCTAGCCGATAGAAACCCTAGCCGATAGAAACCCTAGCCGATAGAAACCCTAGCCGATAGAAACCCTAGCCGATAGAAACCCTAGCCGATAGAAACCCTAGCCGATAGAAACCCTAGCCGATAGAAACCCTAGCCGATAGAAACCCTAGCCGATAGAAACCCTAGCCGATAGAAACCCTAGCCGATAGAAACCCTAGCCGATAGAAACCCTAGCCGATAGAAACCCTAGCCGATAGAAACCCTAGCCGATAGAAACCCTAGCCGATAGAAACCCTAGCCGATAGAAACCCTAGCCGATAGAAACCCTAGCCGATAGAAACCCTAGCCGATAGAAACCCTAGCCGATAGAAACCCTAGCCGATAGAAACCCTAGCCGATAGAAACCCTAGCCGATAGAAACCCTAGCCGATAGAAACCCTAGCCGATAGAAACCCTAGCCGATAGAAACCCTAGCCGATAGAAACCCTAGCCGATAGAAACCCTAGCCGATAGAAACCCTAGCCGATAGAAACCCTAGCCGATAGAAACCCTAGCCGATAGAAACCCTAGCCGATAGAAACCCTAGCCGATAGAAACCCTAGCCGATAGAAACCCTAGCCGATAGAAACCCTAGCCGATAGAAACCCTAGCCGATAGAAACCCTAGCCGATAGAAACCCTAGCCGATAGAAACCCTAGCCGATAGAAACCCTAGCCGATAGAAACCCTAGCCGATAGAAACCCTAGCCGATAGAAACCCTAGCCGATAGAAACCCTAGCCGATAGAAACCCTAGCCGATAGAAACCCTAGCCGATAGAAACCCTAGCCGATAGAAACCCTAGCCGATAGAAACCCTAGCCGATAGAAACCCTAGCCGATAGAAACCCTAGCCGATAGAAACCCTAGCCGATAGAAACCCTAGCCGATAGAAACCCTAGCCGATAGAAACCCTAGCCGATAGAAACCCTAGCCGATAGAAACCCTAGCCGATAGAAACCCTAGCCGATAGAAACCCTAGCCGATAGAAACCCTAGCCGATAGAAACCCTAGCCGATAGAAACCCTAGCCGATAGAAACCCTAGCCGATAGAAACCCTAGCCGATAGAAACCCTAGCCGATAGAAACCCTAGCCGATAGAAACCCTAGCCGATAGAAACCCTAGCCGATAGAAACCCTAGCCGATAGAAACCCTAGCCGATAGAAACCCTAGCCGATAGAAACCCTAGCCGATAGAAACCCTAGCCGATAGAAACCCTAGCCGATAGAAACCCTAGCCGATAGAAACCCTAGCCGATAGAAACCCTAGCCGATAGAAACCCTAGCCGATAGAAACCCTAGCCGATAGAAACCCTAGCCGATAGAAACCCTAGCCGATAGAAACCCTAGCCGATAGAAACCCTAGCCGATAGAAACCCTAGCCGATAGAAACCCTAGCCGATAGAAACCCTAGCCGATAGAAACCCTAGCCGATAGAAACCCTAGCCGATAGAAACCCTAGCCGATAGAAACCCTAGCCGATAGAAACCCTAGCCGATAGAAACCCTAGCCGATAGAAACCCTAGCCGATAGAAACCCTAGCCGATAGAAACCCTAGCCGATAGAAACCCTAGCCGATAGAAACCCTAGCCGATAGAAACCCTAGCCGATAGAAACCCTAGCCGATAGAAACCCTAGCCGATAGAAACCCTAGCCGATAGAAACCCTAGCCGATAGAAACCCTAGCCGATAGAAACCCTAGCCGATAGAAACCCTAGCCGATAGAAACCCTAGCCGATAGAAACCCTAGCCGATAGAAACCCTAGCCGATAGAAACCCTAGCCGATAGAAACCCTAGCCGATAGAAACCCTAGCCGATAGAAACCCTAGCCGATAGAAACCCTAGCCGATAGAAACCCTAGCCGATAGAAACCCTAGCCGATAGAAACCCTAGCCGATAGAAACCCTAGCCGATAGAAACCCTAGCCGATAGAAACCCTAGCCGATAGAAACCCTAGCCGATAGAAACCCTAGCCGATAGAAACCCTAGCCGATAGAAACCCTAGCCGATAGAAACCCTAGCCGATAGAAACCCTAGCCGATAGAAACCCTAGCCGATAGAAACCCTAGCCGATAGAAACCCTAGCCGATAGAAACCCTAGCCGATAGAAACCCTAGCCGATAGAAACCCTAGCCGATAGAAACCCTAGCCGATAGAAACCCTAGCCGATAGAAACCCTAGCCGATAGAAACCCTAGCCGATAGAAACCCTAGCCGATAGAAACCCTAGCCGATAGAAACCCTAGCCGATAGAAACCCTAGCCGATAGAAACCCTAGCCGATAGAAACCCTAGCCGATAGAAACCCTAGCCGATAGAAACCCTAGCCGATAGAAACCCTAGCCGATAGAAACCCTAGCCGATAGAAACCCTAGCCGATAGAAACCCTAGCCGATAGAAACCCTAGCCGATAGAAACCCTAGCCGATAGAAACCCTAGCCGATAGAAACCCTAGCCGATAGAAACCCTAGCCGATAGAAACCCTAGCCGATAGAAACCCTAGCCGATAGAAACCCTAGCCGATAGAAACCCTAGCCGATAGAAACCCTAGCCGATAGAAACCCTAGCCGATAGAAACCCTAGCCGATAGAAACCCTAGCCGATAGAAACCCTAGCCGATAGAAACCCTAGCCGATAGAAACCCTAGCCGATAGAAACCCTAGCCGATAGAAACCCTAGCCGATAGAAACCCTAGCCGATAGAAACCCTAGCCGATAGAAACCCTAGCCGATAGAAACCCTAGCCGATAGAAACCCTAGCCGATAGAAACCCTAGCCGATAGAAACCCTAGCCGATAGAAACCCTAGCCGATAGAAACCCTAGCCGATAGAAACCCTAGCCGATAGAAACCCTAGCCGATAGAAACCCTAGCCGATAGAAACCCTAGCCGATAGAAACCCTAGCCGATAGAAACCCTAGCCGATAGAAACCCTAGCCGATAGAAACCCTAGCCGATAGAAACCCTAGCCGATAGAAACCCTAGCCGATAGAAACCCTAGCCGATAGAAACCCTAGCCGATAGAAACCCTAGCCGATAGAAACCCTAGCCGATAGAAACCCTAGCCGATAGAAACCCTAGCCGATAGAAACCCTAGCCGATAGAAACCCTAGCCGATAGAAACCCTAGCCGATAGAAACCCTAGCCGATAGAAACCCTAGCCGATAGAAACCCTAGCCGATAGAAACCCTAGCCGATAGAAACCCTAGCCGATAGAAACCCTAGCCGATAGAAACCCTAGCCGATAGAAACCCTAGCCGATAGAAACCCTAGCCGATAGAAACCCTAGCCGATAGAAACCCTAGCCGATAGAAACCCTAGCCGATAGAAACCCTAGCCGATAGAAACCCTAGCCGATAGAAACCCTAGCCGATAGAAACCCTAGCCGATAGAAACCCTAGCCGATAGAAACCCTAGCCGATAGAAACCCTAGCCGATAGAAACCCTAGCCGATAGAAACCCTAGCCGATAGAAACCCTAGCCGATAGAAACCCTAGCCGATAGAAACCCTAGCCGATAGAAACCCTAGCCGATAGAAACCCTAGCCGATAGAAACCCTAGCCGATAGAAACCCTAGCCGATAGAAACCCTAGCCGATAGAAACCCTAGCCGATAGAAACCCTAGCCGATAGAAACCCTAGCCGATAGAAACCCTAGCCGATAGAAACCCTAGCCGATAGAAACCCTAGCCGATAGAAACCCGATAGAAACCCTAGCCGATAGAAACCCTAGCCGTTTGTAACTTACCCCTTGATACTTACCAATTAAGGTGAAGAAATCTGAAACAAGAACTCTGAAACAACTCAAAAGACAGCACTAGTCTGTACGACAAACAGTTGACGAGTTATACCCAAATAAAGGTTGCCAATTTGAAGAAGGGGCGGGGCTAAGGTAAACTAATTATAGTGAAAGACTCTGAAACAAGTCAAATGACATCACCCACAAGTCTATACGACGAACGGTTGACGAGATAAAGCCAAAAAAGTTTTGCTGATTCCGAAGAGGGGGCGGAGCTGAATTAAGCTGAAGAAATGTAATTAAACTACCCACAAATGTGTACGAAAAACGGTTGAGGGGACAGGGCTAAGGTAAACCAATTACAGCGAAGGACTCTGAAACAAGTCATATGACACCACCCATGTACGACAAACAGTTGACGAGATAAAACCAAATAAGTTTTGGCCAATCAGAAGAGGGGCAGGGCCAAGGTATAGCAATTAAGGTGAAGAACTCTGAAACAAGTCAAATGACACCACCCACAAGTTTGTACGACAAACGGTTGACGAGTTATAGCCAATGTCGGCCACTCAGAAGAGGGGGCGGGGATTTTTTAAACGAATTAAGGTGAAAAACTCTGAAACAAGTCAAGACAACACCCACACATTTGTACGACAAACGGTTGACGAGTTAGTCAAGTTCCGGCTTATCAGAAGAGGCGACAGGGCTAAGTTAAACCTGTTAAGCTGAAGGACTCTGAAAAAATCAAATGACACCACCCACAAGTCTGTACGACAAACGTTTGACGAGATAAAGCCAAAGAAAGTTTCGGCCAATCAGAAAAGGGGACGGGGCTAAGGTAAACCAATTACAACGAAGGACTCTGAAACAAGTCAAATGACACCACCCATAAGTGTAAGACAAACGGTTGACCACATAAAGCCAAATTAAGTTTTGGCCTATCAGAACAGGGGTCGGGGCTCGGTGATTCAGAAGAGAGGTCGGGGCTAAGATACCCCATTAAGCTGAAGGACTCAAAACAGAATAGGGGACAGGGCTAAGTTAAACCAATTAAGCTGGACGACTCCGAAATAAGTCAAATGACACCACCCACAAGTCTTTACGACAAACGTTTGACGAGATAAAGCCAAATTAAGTTTCGGCAAATCAGCTGAGGGGGAGGGGCTAAGTTACACCAATTAAGCTGAAGAACTCTGAAACAAGTCAAATGACTCCACCCACAAGTTTGTACAACAAAAGATGACTTATAACCAAATAAAGTTTCGGACAATCAGAAGAGGGGGCAGGGCTAAGTTAAACCAATTAGGCTTAAGCACTCTGAAACAAGTCAAATGACACCACCCACGAGTCTGTAAGACAAACGGTTGACAAGATCAAGCCAAATAAAGTTTCGGCCAATCAGCAGAGGACACAACCCAACGGTTGAAGAGTTATCAGAAGATGGGCGGCGCTAAGTAAAACCAATTAAGCTGAAGGACTCTGAACACAGTCAAATGAAACCACTTACAAGTCTGTACGACAAACGTTTGAAGGGTTTTGGCCAAATAAAGGTTCAGCCAATCAGAAGATGTGGCGGGGCTAAGGTAAACCAAATAAGATGAGCGACTCTGAAACAAGTCAAATGACACCACCCACAAGTCTGTACGACAAGCGGTTGACGAGTTATAGACAAATAATGTTTCGGCCAATCAGGAGAGGGGGCGGGGCTAAGATAAACCAATTAAGCTGAAGGACTCAAATGACACCACCCACAAGTTTGTACGACAAACGGTTGATGAGTTAGTGTAAGTAAGTAAAGTTTCGGCAAATCAGAATAGGGGACAAGGCTAAGTTAAACCAATTAAGCTGGAGGACTCCGAGATAAGTCAAATGTGACACCACCCACAAGTCTGTACAACAAACTTTTGACGAGTTAAAGCCAAATAAAGTTTCTGCAAATATGCTGAGGCTAAGTTACACCAATTAAGCTGAGGAACTCTGAAACAAGTCAAATGACACCACCCACAAGTTTGTACGACAAAAGATGAGTTATAGCCAAATATAGTTTCAGACAATTGGAGTTAGGGTTACCCTAACCCTAACCCCTAACCCTAACCCTAACCCTAACCCTAACCCAATCAGAAGAGGGGGCAGGGCTAAGGTAAACCAATTAGGCTGAAGGACTCTGAAACAAATCAAATGACACCACCCAAAAGTATGAACGACAAACTGACGAGAAGGCCAAATAAAGTTTCGGACAATCAGAAGAGGGGGCGGGGTTAGTTAAACCAATTGAGCTGAAGAACTCTGAAACAAGTCAAATGACACCACCCACAAGTCTGTACGACAAACTGACGAGATAAGGCCAAAAAAAGTTTCGGCCAATCAGAAGAGGGGTCGGGACTAAGTTAAACCAATTAAGCTGAAGGACTCTGAAACAAGTCAAATGACACCACCACCAAGTCTGTACGACAAACAGTTGATGAGTTATAGCCAAAAACAATTCGCCCAATTTGAAGAGGGGGCGATCAAAGGTAAACCAATTAAAGTGAAGGACTCTGAAACAAGTCAAATGACACCACCCAAAAGCATTTTTGACCCCATCTAGTAAACATGATTGCAATCGCGATTTTGCTTGTTTCACCCCCATACAACTCCATCTTCCAATCATGGCAGCCCTCTTTGGTTACATAACATGTAAAACATAATGGCTGCTATCTCATGAATGCCTGAACGGATTTCCAATCAGATTTTTTAGTTTGAAAGCTGAAAAACGTTTACACACATGGTGCATGATTTGCGCATGGGCATGCATGATCCGTGCACTATAATTTACTTTAAAATCTATGGAGAATTTGCTAGGGAAATCCCAAAGACACATTCAAAATGGCAGGAAATGAGTTAAGCTGAACGACTCAAACAAGTCAAATGACACCACCCACACGTCTGTACGACAAAAAGTTGAAAAATTATTGCCAATAGGGTTACGGCAAATCATAAGAGGGGGCAGGGCTAAGGTAAACCAATTAAGGTGAAGAACTCTGAAACAAGTCAAATGACTCCACCCACAAGTTTGTACAACAAAAGATGACTTATAACCAAATAAAGTTTCGGACAATCAGAAGAGGGGGCAGGGCTAAGTTAAACCAATTAGGCTTAAGCACTCTGAAACAAGTCAAATGACACCACCCACGAGTCTGTAAGACAAACGGTTGACAAGATCAAGCCAAATAAAGTTTCGGCCAATCAGCAGAGGACACAACCCAACGGTTGAAGAGTTATCAGAAGATGGGCGGCGCTAAGTAAAACCAATTAAGCTGAAGGACTCTGAACACAGTCAAATGAAACCACTTACAAGTCTGTACGACAAACGTTTGAAGGGTTTTGGCCAAATAAAGGTTCAGCCAATCAGAAGATGTGGCGGGGCTAAGGTAAACCAAATAAGATGAGCGACTCTGAAACAAGTCAAATGACACCACCCACAAGTCTGTACGACAAGCGGTTGACGAGTTATAGACAAATAATGTTTCGGCCAATCAGGAGAGGGGGCGGGGCTAAGATAAACCAATTAAGCTGAAGGACTCAAATGACACCACCCACAAGTTTGTACGACAAACGGTTGATGAGTTAGTGTAAGTAAGTAAAGTTTTGGCAAATCAGAATAGGGGACAAGGCTAAGTTAAACCAATTAAGCTGGAGGACTCCGAGATAAGTCAAATGTGACACCACCCACAAGTCTGTACAACAAACTTTTGACGAGTTAAAGCCAAATAAAGTTTCTGCAAATATGCTGAGGCTAAGTTACACCAATTAAGCTGAGGAACTCTGAAACAAGTCAAATGACACCACCCACAAGTTTGTACGACAAAAGATGAGTTATAGCCAAATATAGTTTCAGACAATTGGAGTTAGGGTTACACCTAACCCTAACCCCTAACCCTAACCCTAACCCTAACCCAATCAGAAGAGGGGGCAGGGCTAAGGTAAACCAATTAGGCTGAAGGACTCTGAAACAAATCAAATGACACCACCCAAAAGTATGAACGACAAACTGACGAGAAGGCCAAATAAAGTTTCGGACAATCAGAAGAGGGGGCGGGGTTAGTTAAACCAATTGAGCTGAAGAACTCTGAAACAAGTCAAATGACACCACCCACAAGTCTGTACGACAAACTGACGAGATAAGGCCAAAAAAAGTTTCGGCCAATCAGAAGAGGGGTCGGGACTAAGTTAAACCAATTAAGCTGAAGGACTCTGAAACAAGTCAAATGACACCACCACCAAGTCTGTACGACAAACAGTTGATGAGTTATAGCCAAAAACAATTCGCCCAATTTGAAGAGGGGGCGATCAAAGGTAAACCAATTAAAGTGAAGGACTCTGAAACAAGTCAAATGACACCACCCAAAAGCATTTTTGACCCCATCTAGTAAACATGATTGCAATCGCGATTTTGCTTGTTTCACCCCCATACAACTCCATCTTCCAATCATGGCAGCCCTCTTTGGTTACATAACATGTAAAACATAATGGCTGCTATCTCATGAATGCCTGAACGGATTTCCAATCAGATTTTTTAGTTTGAAAGCTGAAAAACGTTTACACACATGGTGCATGATTTGCGCATGGGCATGCATGATCCGTGCACTATAATTTACTTTAAAATCTATGGAGAATTTGCTAGGGAAATCCCAAAGACACATTCAAAATGGCAGGAAATGAGTTAAGCTGAACGACTCAAACAAGTCAAATGACACCACCCACACGTCTGTACGACAAAAAGTTGAAAAATTATTGCCAATAGGGTTACGGCAAATCATAAGAGGGGGCAGGGCTAAGGTAAACCAATTAAGGTGAAGAACTCTGAAACAACACGAATGACGCCACCCACAAGTTTGTACGACAAACAATTGATGATAGTCAAGTAAAGCTTCGGCTAATCAGAAGAGGGGACAGTGCTAAGTTAAACCAATTAAGCTGAAGGACTCCGAAACAAGGCAAATGACACCACCTGTTGAAGTCTTATAGCCAAAAAGGGTTACGGGAAATCATAAGAGGGGACGGGGCTAAGGTAAACCAATTAAGCTGAACGACTCTGAAAAAACTCAAATGACACCACCCACAAGTTTGTACAACAAACGATTGGCGAGTTATAGCCAAATAAAGTTTCGGCCAATCAGAAGAGGGTGTGGGGCTAAGGTAAACCAATTAAGGTGAAGAACTCTGAAACAAGTCAAATAACACCACCCACAAGTTTGTAATAAACCCTGTAGTTAATACCACCATCTGCTTTCTGTTTTAGATTATTTGGGGTCACACACGTTCCTAAGTGAAAACATGGACTGTTTGGGGTTACATAGCCTTAACCTATGAATATTTTGTGAGAGAGACAGTCTGACATGTCTGATGACAAAGGATCATAGAATGCAGAGACAATTAGTGTCTCAGGGTTAGGGTTAGGTTAAAGTTAAGTATATCCCCCAGTTTTTCCATATCGAACGGAATAGGCTCAGATCTCATTATAAGTCTGGCCAGGCCCTAGGATGGAGGATGTAATAGCACTCCCATTTGCACTTCCTTCACCACTGGGGCTGCATTTTCTTTCTTCCAGAAGTGGTTTTCGTGCAACTAAATGGTGTTCTAGGGTCAGGGGCTGGGGTTAGGTTTGGAGTTGTGGCTAGGTTCCTGATGGGAGGAATGGTGAGGTGA
Source organism: Nannobrachium achirus (assembly GCF_963921795.1). Lineage (NCBI taxonomy): Eukaryota > Metazoa > Chordata > Actinopteri > Myctophiformes > Myctophidae > Nannobrachium > Nannobrachium achirus. Next base: position 138,182 of record NC_137831.1, read on the forward strand.
ATGTTGCCTGGGGGGAGAAAGGGAGCCAGAGAAGACTTTGTATACATAATGCAAGTACAAATCAGCACCTCGAAGATGCACTTGCATATACGATACCATGGTGCAACTCCATTTTCCTAAGGGGCTGGGTTTGTCCATCTTTGTTTGGGGAGAGATAGGGAATGAGAGAACACTTTGTATACATAATGCAACCACAAGTCAGTATCTCGAAAATATACTTGCATATACGATACCACGGTGTAACTCCATTTCCCTAGGGTTTAGGGTTAAGATTAGGCATGGTTCCATGGGCCTAAGGTTTAGGGTTAGGGCTGGGGTTGGGCACAGTTCCATGGGCCTAAGGTTTAGGGTTGGGGTTAGGGTTGGGTATAGTTCTATGGGCTTAAGGTTTAGGGCTAGGGGCTAGGGTTAGGTTTAGGGCTGGGGTTATGGTAGACCTCCTGCAGGTGGGGTTGTGGCTGGTAGGGGGGGTTTGGGGTTAGGGTTAGTGTTAGTTAGTTAGTGTCTCAGGGTTTAGTGTTAGTTACCCTAACCCTATGTTAGCATAGTGTCTCAGTAAACTATAGGATCATAGAACGCAGAGAGACAGCATAGCGTCTCAGTATAAAATAGTATCATAAAATGCAGAGAAACAGTGTAGCGCCTCAGTAAATTATAGGACTATAGAATGCATAGACAGCGTAGCGTCTCAGTAAACTATAGAACAAGTAAGACTCCCTGAATCGGAGGATAAGCGACCATACGCAAACTTTGGAAGGCAAAAGTAGGCAATCAGGAGGTAATATAAGAAATGGGAAAGATCCATGTTGATGAAATGACTGTAAAGATACTGTGTACTGCTTGGCGTGATTTTAGGGTTATAGAGCAGTGTCCAAAAATGTGTTTTTAAAAAATCGGCCAGATGGTGGCACCAGTGTGAGAGGTTTGTATTTTAGAGTCAATTAAATTAAGTTAAAGGGTTAACCCTAACCCTATTTTGCGTCATATGCATCTGATGCAAAATGCATCACTATTACATGTTGAAATACTAAAATATCTCCAAACACAGATTGAACACAAAAAATAACTCAGGATTGTGTTGATCTGTGTCCCAAACAACAATAAAATAAGATCTGGTTGTCCCAGAGGTGAACTGGTCCTTTAAGGTCCTACTGGGGCCTCCAAACTAAATACACACAGCAAACGAATAAGTCAAATCCTATAGATATGCAAGACCAAAAAACATAGAAAGTACTTAAGTAAATAAGATAATTAAAGTAAACAAAGCAAACAAATTAAATCATATTCATATCTACTGTACATCTTTAAAAACATGCAGTGTTCATATGACCTGCACACCATCTTACGCTGCACAGCTAATTAACCAAAATGTCACCTTTTGGTAGGAACCAAAAATGTCACCTATCAAATGTCCAGGTCTTATGGACCTGGACTTATGACCCACAAGGTGGCAGCCTCAAGAAAGAAATCAAAAATGCAAGAGAATACATAATTGTTCATAACAACCACACCAGGGTGTCTAATGAAATACTGTCAACCTACTAGACACATGAAAACCAGAAAGATTACAAAACTATGGCACCACCTCTTTAAAGGAAAGGGGGGTCTGCACTTAAGCTTAGACTGCAAAATACATTTAACATGTGATGTATGCAAGCAGAATCATCCCGGTATACTCCAATATTGAACAAACAGAACAGACAACAGAAATCACTTGGAAACAATGCTGTCATCTCACCACATACTTGTGGTCATATTGAGGCAGGTGATAAAACCTCCTCTTTTCCACCGTGCCAGTTCAGGTGAAGAGCCACAAGGGAGAAGCAATGGAAGCACGTTCACATTTTGCACAGAAAGCTTAATGAGGCTAAACATTTCTGGACAAAGAACACATGTTCTTCTCCGCACAATGAACCATGTCGAAAGGAAGTACAAACGACTGAACACAGAGAGCCGACCAAAACCAGGAAACTTAAAGGGATCCCTGGCTAATACGACACATACGCCTTAATACATTATAATTGTCCTCTATAACTACAATGTAAAATTAAAAACACATTAAATATGTTATTTCTGCTAGAAATAGCTAATCTTTCACTCGACAGGGGAAATGCCCGTCGCAAGTTGATGATGTCATAAATGTCATGTGTGATCTATCCCTATGGAATTTATGGCATGCATGTGCAAATAAAAACAAACATAATACTTCCTATGGTTAATATGAGCATCAAATCAATATTTCAAATATGTTTTTTGCACATGCATGCCATACATTCCATAGGGATAGATCACACATGACATCAACTTGCGACAGGTATTTATCCTATTGAGTGAAAGATTAGCTATTTCTAGGATAAATAAAATATTTAAGATGTTTTACATTTTTCACATTTTAGTTATACATGACAATTATCATGTATTAAGGCATATTTGTCGTATTAGCCAGGGATGCTTAGAAAAGCACCAGTCCCTGACATGCACTGAACGACTTAAATCATGGGAACAGAACTACCGTACTGTAATGCCTCTTGACTTCAAAACTGGCCTTCCTACATGCATATCTCAACAGTGGTTATCAGAGTTGGGTTAAGTTACTCAAAAAAAGTAATAAACTACACAACACACATTACTTTTGAAAAATAAATAATGCCTTGGATTACTTGATTACTCCCTGTAGAAAGAAACTAGTTACACTACTAGTCACATTACTTTTGCGTTACTCCGTAAAATACCTTTTCATATGCAAACTTCTATTAAATGTATCAATCAATCAAGCAATCCAACCACCAGATGGGGCTCAAGTAAATGTACCACAGGTTCTAGGCAAATATTAACCCTTGTGGGGTGAGGCTTAAAGGCCCGGTTCTTCTCTGGGACAACTAGATGTTATTGTATTGTTGTTTGGGACACGATCAACACAATCCTGAGTTATTTTTGTGTTTAATCTGTGTTTGGAGATATTTTAGTATTTCAGCATGTACTAGTGAACATTTAGTATTTCAGCATGTACTAGTGAACATCAGTGATGTTTTTTTTTGCATCATATAATGCAAAATGCATCATTAGTACATGCTGAAATACTAAAATAAGTCAAAACACAGATTGAACACAAAAAATAACTCAGGATTGTGTTAATAGTTTCCCAAACAACAATAAATTAACATCTGGTTGTCCCAGAGGTGAACTGGTCCTTTAAGGGCCTACTGGGGCCTCCAAACTAAATACACACAGCAAACGAATAAGTCAAATCCTATACATATGCAAGACCAAAAAACATAGAAAGTACTGAAGTAAATAAGATAATTAGAGTAAACACAGCAAATAAATTAAATCATATTCATATCTACATCTTTAAAAACATGCAGTGTACATATGAACTGCACACCATCTTACGCTGCACAGCTAAATAACCAAAATGTCACCTTTTGGTAGGTACCACAAATGTCACCTTTCAAATGTCCATGTCTTATGGACCTGGACATTTTCGGAACTACACAGGCCCTACAAACTGGTGGATGCACAACAAAATGGGCCCTTCCAAATCTGTCTAGTGCAGTGATTCCCTTGACCTTGTACCTACAAACTGTACCGTCATGAAACTGTACCTTTTCCTATGAAAACTACTATTAAATTCAACAATCAATCAATCAATCAATCCAACCACCAGATGGGGCTCAAGTACATGTACCACAGGTTCTAGGCAAATATTAACCCTTGTGGGGTGAGGCTTAAAGGCCCAGTTCACTTCTGGGACAACCAGATGTTATTTTATTGTTGTTTGGCACACGATCAACACAATCATGTGTTATTTTTTGTGTTCAATCTCTGTTTGGAGATATTTTAGTATTTCAGCATGTACTAGTGATGCATTTTGCGTCATATGCATCTGATGCAAAATGCATCACTAGTACATGTTGAAATACTAAAATATCTCCAAACACAGATTGAACACAAAAAATAACTCAGGATTGTGTTGATCTGTGTCCCAAACAACAATAAAATAAGATCTGGTTGTCCCAGAGGTGAACTGGTCCTTTAAGGGCCTACTAGGGCCTCCAAACTAAATAGACACAGTTAAACAAATGAGTCAAATCAAATCCTATAAATATGCAAGACCAAAAAACATAGAAAGTACTTAAGTAAATAAGATAATAAGAGTAAACAGAGCAAACAAATTAAATCATATTCATATCTACTGTACATCTTTAAAAACATGCAGTGTTCATATGACCTGCACACCATCTTACGCTGCACAGCTAAATAACCAAAATGTCACCTTTTGGTAGGTACCAAAAATGTCACCTTTCAAATGTCCATGTCTTATGGACCTGGACATTTTCGGAACTACACAGGCCCTACAAACTGGTGGATGCACAACAAAATGGGCCCTCCCAAATCTGTCTAGTGCAGTGATTCCCTTGACCTTGTACCTACAAACTGTACTGTCATGAAACTATACCTTTTCCTATGCAAACTTCTATTAAATTCAACAATCAATCAATCAATCCAACCACCAGATGGGGCTCAAGTACATGTACCACAGGTTCTAGGCAAATATTAACCCTTGTGGGGTGAGGCTTAAAGGCCCAGTTCACTTCTGGGACAACCAGATGTTATTTTATTGTTGTTTGGCACACGATCAACACAATCATGTGTTATTTTTTGTGTTCAATCCCTGTTTGGAGATATTTTAGTATTTCAGCATGTACTAGTGATGCATTTTGCGTCATATGCATCTGATGCAAAATGCATCACTAGTACATGTTGAAATACTAAAATATCTCCAAACACAGATTGAACACAAAAAATAACTCAGGATTGTGTTGATCTGTGTCCCAAACAACAATAAAATAAGATCTGGTTGTCCCAGAGGTGAACTGGTCCTTTAAGGGCCTACTAGGGCCTCCAAACTAAATAGACACAGTTAAACAAATGAGTCAAATCAAATCCTATAAATATGCAAGACCAAAAAACATAGAAAGTACTTAAGTAAATAAGATAATAAGAGTAAACAGAGCAAACAAATTAAATCATATTCATATCTACTGTACATCTTTAAAAACATGCAGTGTTCATATGACCTGCACACCATCTTACGCTGCACAGCTAAATAACCAAAATGTCACCTTTTGGTAGGTACCAAAAATGTCACCTTTCAAATGTCCATGTCTTATGGACCTGGACATTTTCGGAACTACACAGGCCCTACAAACTGGTGGATGCACAACAAAATGGGCCCTCCCAAATCTGTCTAGTGCAGTGATTCCCTTGACCTTGTACCTACAAACTGTACTGTCATGAAACTGTACCTTTTCCTATGCAAACTTCTATTAAATTCAACAATCAATCAATCAATCCAACCACCAGATGGGGCTCAAGTACATGTACCACAGGTTCTAGGCAAATATTAACCCTTGTGGGGTGAGGCTTAAAGGCCCAGTTCACTTCTGGGACAACCAGATGTTATTTTATTGTTGTTTGGGACACGATCAACAAAATCCTGAGTTATTTTTTGTGTTCAATCTCTGTTTGGAGATATTTTAGTATTTCAGCATGTACTAGTGATGCATTTTGCATCATATGCATCTGATGTAAAATGCATCACTAGTACATGTTGAAATACTAAAATATCTCCAAACACAGATTGAACACAAAAAATAACTCAGGATTGTGTTGATCTGTGTCCCAAACAATAAAATAAGATCTGGTTGTCCCAGAGGTGAACTGGTCCTTTAAGGGCCTACTGGGGCCTCCAAACTAAATACACACAGCAAACGAATAAGTCAAATCCTATAAATATGCAAGACCAAAAAACATAGAAAGTACTTAAGTAAATAAGATAATTAGAGTAAACACAGCAAACAAATTAAATCATATTCATATCTACTGTACATCTTTAAAAACATGCAGTGTTCATATGACCTGCACACCATCTTACGCTGCACAGCTAAATAACCAAAATGTCACCTTTTGGTAGGTACCAAAAATGTCACCTATCAAATGTCCAGGTCTTATGGACCTGGACTTATGACCCACAAGGTGGCAGCCTCAAGAAAGAAATCAAAAATGCAAGAGAATACATAATTGTTCATAACAACCACACCAGGGTGTCTAATGAAATACTGTCAACCTACTAGACACATGAAAACCAGAAAGATTACAAAACTATGGCACCACCTCTTTAAAGGAAAGGGGGGTCTGCACTTAAGCTTAGACTGCAAAATACATTTAACATGTGATGTATGCAAACAGAATCATCCCGGTATACTCCAATATTGAACAAACAGAACAGACAACAGAAATCACTTGGAAACAATGCTGTCATCTCACCACATACTTGTGGTCATATTGAGGCAGGTGATAAAACCTCCTCTTTTCCACCGTGCCAGTTCAGGTGAAGAGCCACAAGGGAGAAGCAATGGAAGCACATTCACATTTTGCACAGAAAGCTTAATGAGGCTAAACATTTCTGGACAAAGAACACATGTTCTTCTCCGCACAATGAACCATGTCGAAAGGAAGTACAAACGACTGAACACAGAGAGCCGACCAAAACCAGGAAACTTAAAGGGATCCCTGGCTAATACGACACATACGCCTTAATACATTATAATTGTCCTCTATAACTACAATGTAAAATTAAAAACACCTTAAATATGTTATTTCTGCTAGAAATAGCTAATCTTTCACTCAACAGGGGAAATGCCCGTCGCAAGTTCATGATGTCATAAATGTCATGTGTGATCTATCCCTATGGAATTTATGGCATGCATGTGCAAATAAAAACAAACATAATACTTCCTATGGTTAATATGAGCATCAAATCAATATTTCAAATATGTTTTTCGCACATGCATGCCATACATTCCATAGGGATAGATCACACATGACATCAACTTGCGACAGGTATTTCTCCTATTGAGTGAAAGATTAGCTATTTCTAGGATAAATAAAATATTTAAGATGTTTTAAATTTTTCACATTGTAGTTATAGATGACAATTATAATGTATTAAGGCATATTTGTCGTATTAGCCAGGGATGCTTAGAAAAGCACCAGTCCCTGACATGCACTGAACCACTTAAATCATGGGAACACAGAACTACCGTACTGCAATGCCTCTTGACTTCAAAACTGGCCTTCCTACATGCATATCCCAACAGTGGTTATCAGAGTTGGGTTAAGTTACTCAAAAAAGTAATAAACTACACAACACACATTACTTTTGAAAAATAAATAATGCCTTGGATTACTTGATTACTCCCTGTAGAAAGAAACTGGTTACACTACTAGTCACATTACTTTTGCGTTACTCCCTAAAATACCTTTTCATATGCAAACTTCTATTAAATGTATCAATCAATCAAGCAATCCAACCACCAGATGGGGCTCAAGTAAATGTACCACAGGTTCTAGGCAAATATTAACCCTTGTGGGGTGAGGCTTAAAGGCCCGGTTCTTCTCTGGGACAACTAGATGTTATTTTATTGTTGTTTGGGACACGATCAACACAATCCTGAGTTATTTTTGTGTTTAATCTGTGTTTGGAGATATTTTAGTATTTCAGCATGTACCAGTGAACATTTAATATTTCAGCATGTACTAGTGAACATCCGTGATGTTTTTTTTTTTTGCATCATATAATGCAAAATGCATCACTAGTACATGTTGAAATACTAAAATATCTCCAAACACAGATTGAACACAAAAAAATAACTCAGGATTGTGTTGATCTGTGTCCCAAACAATAAAATAAGATCTGGTTGTCCCAGAGGTGAACTGGTCCTTTAAGGGCCTACTGGGGCCTCCAAACTAAATACACACAGCAAACGAATAAGTCAAATCCTATACATATGCAAGACCAAAAAACATAGAAAGTACTTAAGTAAATAAGATAATTAGAGTAAACACAGCAAATAAATTAAATCATATTCATATCTACTGTACATCTTTAAAAACATGCAGTGTACATATGAACTGCACACCATCTTACGCTGCACAGCTAAATAACCAAAATGTCACCTTTTGGTAGGTACCACAAATGTCACCTTTCAAATGTCCATGTCTTATGGACCTGGACATTTTCGGAACTACACAGGCCCTACAAACTGGTGGATGCACAACAAAATGGGCCCTTCCAAATCTGTCTAGTGCAGTGATTCCCTTGACCTTGTACCTACAAACTGTACTGTCATGAAACTGTACCTTTTCCTATGAAAACTACTATTAAATTCAACAATCAATCAATCAATCCAACCACCAGATGGGGCTCAAGTACATGTACCACAGGTTCTAGGCAAATATTAACCCTTGTGGGGTGAGGCTTAAAGGCCCAGTTCACTTCTGGGACAACCAGATGTTATTTTATTGTTGTTTGGGACACGATCAACACAATCCTGAGTTATTTTTTGTGTTCAATCTCTGTTTGGAGATATTTTAGTATTTCAGCATGTACTAGTGATGCATTTTGCGTCATATGCATCTGATGCAAAATGCATCACTAGTACATGTTGAAATACTAAAATATCTCCAAACACAGATTGAACACAAAAAATAACTCAGGATTGTGTCGATCTGTGTCCCAAACAACAATAAAATAAGATCTGGTTGTCCCAGAGGTGAACTGGTCCTTTAAGGGCCTACTGGGGCCTCCAAACTAAATACACACAGCAAACGAATAAGTCAAATCCTATAAATATGCAAGACCAAAAAACATAGAAAGTACTTAAGTAAATAAGATAATTAGAGTAAACACAGCAAACAAATTAAATCATATTCATATCTACTGTACATCTTTAAAAACATGCAGTGTTCATATGACCTGCACACCATCTTACGCTGCACAGCTAAATAACCAAAATGTCACCTTTTGGTAGGTACCAAAAATGTCACCTATCAAATGTCCAGGTCTTATGGACCTGGACTTATGACCCACAAGGTGGCAGCCTCAAGAAAGAAATCAAAAATGCAAGAGAATACATAATTGTTCATAACAACCACACCAGGGTGTCTAATGAAATACTGTCAACCTACTAGACACATGAAAACCAGAAAGATTACAAAACTATGGCACCACCTCTTTAAAGGAAAGGGGGGTCTGCACTTAAGCTTAGACTGCAAAATACATTTAACATGTGATGTATGCAAACAGAATCATCCCGGTATACTCCAATATTGAACAAACAGAACAGACAACAGAAATCACTTGGAAACAATGCTGTCATCTCACCACATACTTGTGGTCATATTGAGGCAGGTGATAAAACCTCCTCTTTTCCACCGTGCCAGTTCAGGTGAAGAGCCACAAGGGAGAAGCAATGGAAGCACATTCACATTTTGCACAGAAAGCTTAATGAGGCTAAACATTTCTGGACAAAGAACACATGTTCTTCTCCGCACAATGAACCATGTCGAAAGGAAGTACAAACGACTGAACACAGAGAGCCGACCAAAACCAGGAAACTTAAAGGGATCCCTGGCTAATACGACACATACGCCTTAATACATTATAATTGTCCTCTATAACTACAATGTAAAATTAAAAACACCTTAAATATGTTATTTCTGCTAGAAATAGCTAATCTTTCACTCAACAGGGGAAATGCCCGTCGCAAGTTCATGATGTCATAAATGTCATGTGTGATCTATCCCTATGGAATTTATGGCATGCATGTGCAAATAAAAACAAACATAATACTTCCTATGGTTAATATGAGCATCAAATCAATATTTCAAATATGTTTTTCGCACATGCATGCCATACATTCCATAGGGATAGATCACACATGACATCAACTTGCGACAGGTATTTCTCCTATTGAGTGAAAGATTAGCTATTTCTAGGATAAATAAAATATTTAAGATGTTTTAAATTTTTCACATTGTAGTTATAGATGACAATTATAATGTATTAAGGCATATTTGTTGTATTAGCCAGGGATGCTTAGAAAAGCACCAGTCCCTGACATGCACTGAACCACTTAAATCATGGGAACACAGAACTACCGTACTGCAATGCCTCTTGACTTCAAAACTGGCCTTCCTACATGCATATCCCAACAGTGGTTATCAGAGTTGGGTTAAGTTACTCAAAAAAAGTAATAAACTACACAACACACATTACTTTTGAAAAATAAATAATGCCTTGGATTACTTGATTACTCCCTGTAGAAAGAAACTGGTTACACTACTAGTCACATTACTTTTGCGTTACTCCCTAAAATACCTTTTCATATGCAAACTTCTATTAAATGTATCAATCAATCAAGCAATCCAACCACCAGATGGGGCTCAAGTAAATGTACCACAGGTTCTAGGCAAATATTAACCCTTGTGGGGTGAGGCTTAAAGGCCCGGTTCTTCTCTGGGACAACTAGATGTTATTTTATTGTTGTTTGGGACACGATCAACACAATCCTGAGTTATTTTTGTGTTTCATCTGTGTTTGGAGATATTTTAGTATTTCAGCATGTACTAGTGAACATTTACTATTTCAGCATGTACTAGTGAACAGTGATGTTTTTTTTGCATCATATAATGCAAAATGCATCATTAGTACATGCTGAGATACTAAAATAAGTCAAAACACAGATTGAACACAAAAAATAACTCAGGATTGTGTTAATAGTTTCCCAAACAATAAAATAACATCTGGTTGTCCCAGAGGTGAACTGGTCCTTTAAGGGCCTACTAGGGCCTCCAAACTAAATAGACACAGTTAAACAAATGAGTAAAATCCTATAAATATGCAAGACCAAAAAACATAGAAAGTACTTAAGTAAATAAGATAATTAGAGTAAACACAACAAAAAAATTAAATCATATTCATATCTACTGTACACCTTTAAAAACATGCAGTGTACATATGAACTGCACACCATCTTACGCTGCACAGCTAAATAACCAAAATGTCATATTTTGGTAGGTACCAAAATGTCACCTTTCAAATGTCCATGTCTTATGGACCTGGACATTTTCTGAACTACACAGGCCCTACAAACTGGTGGATGCACAACAAAATGGGCCCTTCCAAATCTGTCTAGTGCAGTGATTCCCTTGACCTTGTACCTACAAACTGTACTGTCATGAAACTGTACCTTTTCCTATGCAAACTTCTATTGAATTCAACAATCAATCAATCAATCCAACCACCAGATGGGGCTCAAGTACATGTACCACAGGTTCTAGGCAAATATTAACCCTTGTGGGGTGAGGCTTAAAGGCCCAGTTCACTTCTGGGACAACCAGATGTTATTTTATTGTTGTTTGGGACACGATCAACACAATCCTGAGTTATTTTTTGTGTTCAATCTCTGTTTGGAGATATTTTTGTATTTCAGCATGTACTAGTGATGCATTTTTCATCATATGCTTATGATGCAAAATGCATCACTAGTACATGCTGAAATACTAAAATATCTCCAAACACAGATTGAACACAAAATAACTCAGGATTGTGATGATCATGTCCAAAACAATAAAATAAGATCTGGTTGTCACAGAGGTGAACTGGTCCTTTAAGGGCCTACTAGGGCCTCCAAACTAAATAGACACAGCAAACGAATAAGTCAAATCAAATCCTATAAATATGCAAGATCAAAAAACATAGAAATGACTTAAGTAAATAAGATAATTAGAGTAAACACAGCAAACAAATTAAATCATATTCATATCTACTGTACATCTTTAAAAACATGCAGTGTACATATGACCTGCACACCATCTTACGCTGCACAGCTAAATAACCAAAATGTCACCTTTTGGTAGGTACCTAAAATGTCACCTTTCAAACGTCCAGGTCTTATGGACCTGGACATTTTCGGAACTACACAGGCCCTACAAACTGGTGGATGCACAACAAAATGGGCCCTTCCAAATCTGTCTAGTGCAGTGATTCCCTTGACCTTGTACCAACAAACTGTACTGTCATGAAACTGTACCTTTTCCTATGCAAACTTCTATTAAATTCATCAATCAATCAATCAATCCATCCAACCACCAGATGGGGCTCAAGTACATGTACCACAGATTCTAGGCAAATATTAAAGCTTGTGGGGCAAGACATATATTAACGCTTATGGGTGAAACTTAAAGGCCCAGTTCACCTCTGGGACAACCAGGTGTTATTTTATTGTTGTTTGGGACACAATCAACACAATCCTAAGTTATTTTTTTGTGTTCAATCTGTGTTTTGAGATATTTTAATATTTCAGCATGTACTAGTGATGCATTTTAAATCATCAGTGATGTGTTTTGCATCATATGATTCAAAATGCATCAATAATATATGCTGAAATACTAAAATATCTCAAAACACAGATTGAACACAAAAAAATAACTCAGGATTGTGTTGATTGTGTCCCAAACAATAAAATAACATCTGGTTGTCCCAGAGGTTAACTGGTCTTTAAGGGCCTACTAGGGCCTCCAAACTAAATAGACACAACAAACAAATAAGTCAAATCAATTCCTATAAATATGCAAGACCAAAAAACATAGAAAGTACTTAAGTAAATAAGATCATTAGAGTAAACGCCGCAAAACAAATTAAATCATATTCATATCTACTTTACATCTTTAAAAACATGCAGTGTACATATGACCTGCACACCATCTTACGCTGCACAGCTAAATAACCAAAATGTCACCTTTTGGTAGGTACCAAAAATGTCACCTATCAAATGTCCAGGTTTTATGGACCTGGACTTATGACCCACAAGGTGGCAGCCTCAAGAAAGAAATCCAAAATGCAAGAGAATACATAATTGTTCATAACAACCACACCAGGGTGTCTAAAGAAATACTTTCAACCTACTAAACACATGAAAACCAGAAAGATTACAAAACTATGGCACCACCTCTTTAAAGGAAAGGGGGGTCTGCACTTAAGCTTAGACTGCAAAATACATTTAACATGTGATGTATGCAAACAGAATCATCCCGGTATACTCCAATATTGAACAAACAGAACAGACAACAGAAATCACTTGGAAACAATGCTGTCATCTCACCACATACTTGTGGTCATATTGAGGCAGGTGATAAAACCTCCTCTTTTCCACCGTGCCAGTTCAGGTGAAGAGCCACAAGGGAGAAGCAATGGAAGCACATTCACATTTTGCACAGAAAGCTTAATGAGGCTAAACATTTCTGGACAAAGAACACATGTTCTTCTCCGCACAATGAACCATGTCGAAAGGAAGTACAAACGACTGAACACATAGAGCCGACCAAAACCAGGAAACTTAAAGGGATCATTGGCTAATACGACACATACGCCTTAATACATTATAATTGTCCTCTATAACTACAATGTAAAATTAAAAACACCTTAAATATGTTATTTCTGCTAGAAATAGCTAATCTTTCACTCAGGGGAAATGCCCGTCGCAAGTTGATGATGTCATAAATGTCATGTGTGATCTATCCCTATGGAATGTATGGCATGCATGTGCAAATAAAAACAAACATAATACTTCCTATGGTTAATATGAGCATCAAATCAATATTTCAAATATGTTTTTTGTACATGCATGCCATACATTCCATAGGGATAGATCACACATGACATCAACTTGCGACAGGTATTTCTCCTATTGAGTGAAAGATTAGCTATTTCTAGGATAAATAAAATATTTAAGGTGTTTTTAATTTTTCACATTGTAGTTATAGATGACAATTATAATGTATTAAGGCATATTTGTTGTATTAGCCAGGGATGCTTAGAAAAGCACCAGTCCCTGACATGCACTGAACCACTTAAATCATGGGAACACAGAACTACCGTACTGCAATGCCTCTTGACTTCAAAACTGGCCTTCCTACATGCATATCCCAACAGTGGTTATCAGAGTTGGGTTAAGTTACTCAAAAAAAGTAATACACTACACAACACACATTACTTTTGAAACATAAATAATGCCTTGGATTACTTGATTACTCCCTGTAGAAAGAAACTAGTTACACTACTAGTCACATTACTTTTGCGTTACTCCCTAAAATACCTTTTCATATGCAAACTTCTATTAAATTTATCAATCAAGCAATCCAACCACCAGATGGGGATCAAGTAAATGTACCACAGGTTCTAGGCAAATATTAACCCTTGTGGGGTGAGGCTTAAAGGCCCGGTTCTTCTCTGGGACAACTAGATGTTATTTTATTGTTGTTTGGGACACGATCAACACAATCCCGAGTTATTTTTTGTGTTCAATTTGTGTTTGGAGATATTTAAGTTTTTCAGCATGTACTAGTGATGCATTTTGCATCATCAGTGTTGTGTTTTGCATCATATGATGCAAAATGCATCACTAGTACATGCTGAAATACTAAAATAAGTCAAAACAAAGATTGAACACAAAAAAAGTACTCAGGATTGTGTTGATCGTGTCCCAAACAATAATAAAATAAGATCCGGTTGTCCCAGAGGTGAACTGGTCCTTTAAGGGCCTCCAAACTAAATAGACACAGCAAACGAATGAGTCAAATCAAATCCTATAAATATGCAAGACCAAAAAACTAAGTACTTAAGTAAATAAGATAATTAGAGTAAACACGGCAAACAAATTAAATCATATTCATATCTACTGTACATCTTTAAAAACATGTAGTGTACATAAGACCTGCACACCATCTTACGCTGCACAGCTAAATAACCAAAATGTCACCTTTTGGTAGGTACCAAAAATGTCACCTTTCAAATGTCCATGTCTTATGGACCAGGACATTTTCGGAACTACACAGGCCCTACAAACTGGTGGATGCACAACAAAATGGGCCCTTCCAAATCTGTCTAGTGCAGTGATTCCCTTGACCTTGTACCAACAAACTGTACTGTCATGAAACTGTACCTTTTCCTATGCAATCCAAAATGCAAGAGAATACATAATTGCTCATAACAACCACACCAGGGTGTCTAATGAAATACTGTCAACCTACTAGACACATGAAAAACAGAAAAATTACAAAACTATGGCACCACCTCTTTAAAGGAAAGGGGGTTATGCACTTAAGCTTAGACTGCAAACTACATTGAACATGTGATGTATGCAAACAGAATCATCCCGGTAACTCCAATATTCAACAAACAGAACAGACAACAGAAATCACTTGGAAACAATGCCGTCATCTCAACACATACTTGTGGTCATATTGAGGCAGGTGATAAAACCTCCTCTTTTCCACCGTGCCAGATCAGGTGAAGAGCCACAAGGGAGAAGCAATGGAAGCACATTCACATTTTGCACAGAAAGCTTAATGAGGCTAAACATTTCTGGACAAAGAACACATGTTCTTCTCCGCACAATGAACCATGTCGACAGGAAGTACAAACGACTGACCACAGAGAGCCGACCAAAACCAGGAAACTTAAAAGCACCAGTCCCTGACATGCACTGAACCACTTAAATCATGGGAACACAGAACTACAGTGCTGCAATGCCTCTCGTCTTCAAAACGGGCCTTCCTAAATGCATATCCCAACAGTGGTTATCAGAGTTGGGGTAAGTTACTCAACAACAAAAAAAGGAATACACTACACAACACACGTTACTTTTGAAAAATAAATTCCTTAGATTACTTAATTACTCCCTGTAGAAAGAAACTAGTTACTCTACTAGTCACATTACTTTTGCTTTACTCCCTAAAAACACCTGAAATGCTTTGTCATGTAATTTGACACTCAACAAATCCTTATAATCCTAATAAGGAAGACATATACACAATATTTTATGCTCTTTAATACCAAGTTGTTGAACAAGTGAAGGAATAAAACAAAATGGGCCCTTCCAAAACTGTCTAGTGCAGTGATTCCCTTGAACTTGTACCAACAAACTGTACCTTTTCCTATGCAAACCTATATTAAATTAATCAATCAATCAATCAATCCAACCACCAGATGGGCTCAAGTACATGTACCACAGGTTCTAGGCAAATATTAACCCTTGTGGGGTGAGGCTTAAAGGCCCAGTTCACTTCTGGGACAACCAGATGTTATTTTATTGTTGTTTGGGACACGATCAACACAATCCCGAGTTATTTTTTGTGTTCAATCTCTGTTTGGAGATATTTTAGTATTTCAGCATGTACTAGTGATGCATTTTGCATGCAAAATGCATCACTAGTACATGTTGAAATACTAATATATCTCCAAACACAGATTGAACACAAAAAATAACTTAGGATTGTGTTGATCTGTGTCCCAAACAATAAAATAAGATCTGGTTGTCCCAGAGGTGAACTGGTCCTTTAAGGGCCTACTGGGGCCGCCAAACTAAATACACACAGCAAACGAATAAGTCAAATCCTATAAATATGCAAGACCAAAAAACATAGAAAGTACTTAAGTAAATAAGATAATTGGAGTAAACACAGCAAACAAATTAAATCATATTCATATCTACTGTACATCTTTAAAAACATGCAGTGTTCATATGACCTGCACACCATCTTACGCTGCACAGCTAAATAACCAAAATGTCACCTTTTGGTAGGTACCAAAAATGTCACCTATCAAATGTCCAGGTCTTATGGACCTGGAATTATGACCCACAAGGTGGCAGCCTCAAGAAAGAAATCCAAAATGCAAGAGAATACATAATTGTTCATAACCACACCAGGGTGTCTAATGAAATACTGTCAACCTACTAGACACATGAAAACCAGAAAGATTACAAAACTATGGCACCACCTCTTTAAAGGAAAGGGGGGTCTGCACTTAAGCTTAGACTGCAAAATACATTTAACATGTGATGTATGCAAACAGAATCATCCCGGTATACTCCAATATTGAACAAACAGAACAGACAACAGAAATCACTTGGAAACAATGCTGTCATCTCACCACATACTTGTGGTCATATTGAGGCAGGTGATAAAACCTCCTCTTTTCCACCGTGCCAGTTCAGGTGAAGAGCCACAAGGGAGAAGCAATGGAAGCACATTCACATTTTGCACAGAAAGCTTAATGAGGCTAAACATTTCTGGACAAAGAACACATGTTCTTCTCCGCACAATGAACCATGTCGAAAGGAAGTACAAACGACTGAACACAGAGAGCCGACCAAAACCAGGAAACTTAAAGGGATCCCTGGCTAATACGACACATACGCCTTAATACATTATAATTGTCCTCTATAACTACAATGTAAAATTAAAAACACCTTAAATATGTTATTTCTGCTAGAAATAGCTAATCTTTCACTCAACAGGGGAAATGCCCGTCGCAAGTTCATGATGTCATAAATGTCATGTGTGATCTATCCCTATGGAATTTATGGCATGCATGTGCAAATAAAAACAAACATAATACTTCCTATGGTTAATATGAGCATCAAATCAATATTTCAAATATGTTTTTCGCACATGCATGCCATACATTCCATAGGGATAGATCACACATGACATCAACTTGCGACAGGTATTTCTCCTATTGAGTGAAAGATTAGCTATTTCTAGGATAAATAAAATATTTAAGATGTTTTAAATTTTTCACATTGTAGTTATAGATGACAATTATAATGTATTAAGGCATATTTGTTGTATTAGCCAGGGATGCTTAGAAAAGCACCAGTCCCTGACATGCACTGAACCACTTAAATCATGGGAACACAGAACTACCGTACTGCAATGCCTCTTGACTTCAAAACTGGCCTTCCTACATGCATATCCCAACAGTGGTTATCAGAGTTGGGTTAAGTTACTCAAAAAAAGTAATAAACTACACAACACACATTACTTTTGAAAAATAAATAATGCCTTGGATTACTTGATTACTCCCTGTAGAAAGAAACTGGTTACACTACTAGTCACATTACTTTTGCGTTACTCCCTAAAATACCTTTTCATATGCAAACTTCTATTAAATGTATCAATCAATCAAGCAATCCAACCACCAGATGGGGCTCAAGTAAATGTACCACAGGTTCTAGGCAAATATTAACCCTTGTGGGGTGAGGCTTAAAGGCCCGGTTCTTCTCTGGGACAACTAGATGTTATTTTATTGTTGTTTGGGACACGATCAACACAATCCTGAGTTATTTTTGTGTTTAATCTGTGTTTGGAGATATTTTAGTATTTCAGCATGTACTAGTGAACATTTAGTATTTCAGCATGTACTAGTGAACATCAGTGATGTTTTTTTTTTGCATCATATAATGCAAAATGCATCTTTAGTACATGCTGAAATACTAAAATAAGTCAAAACACAGATTGAACACAAAAAATAACTCAGGATTGTGTTAATAGTTTCCCAAACAACAATAAAATAAGATCTGGTTGTCCCAGAGGTGAACTGGTCCTTTAAGGGCCTACTAGGGCCTCCAAACTAAATAGACACATTTAAACAAATTAGTCAAATCAAATCCTATAAATATGCAAGACCAAAAAACATAGAAAGTACTTAAGTAAATAAGATAATTGGAGTAAACACAGCAAACAAATTAAATCATATTCATATCTACTGTACATCTTTAAAAACATGCAGTGTACATATGAACTGCACACCATCTTACGCTGCACAGCTAAATAACCAAAATGTCACCTTTTGGTAGGTACCAAAAATGTCACCTTTCAAATGTCCATGTCTTATGGACCTGGACTTATGACCCACAAGGTGGCAGCCTCAAGAAAGAAATCCAAAATGCAAGAGAATACATAATTGTTCATAACAACCACACCAGGGTGTCTAATGAAATACTGTCAACCTACTAGACACGTGAAAACCAGAAAGATTACAAAACTATGGCACCACCTCTTTAAAGGAAAGGGGGGTCTGCACTTAAGCTTAGACTGCAAAATACATTTAACATGTGATGTATGCAAACAGAATCATCCCGGTATACTCCAATATTGAACAAACAGAACAGACAACAGAAATCACTTGGAAACAATGCTGTCATCTCACCACATACTTGTGGTCATATTGAGGCAGGTGATAAAACCTCCTCTTTTCCACCATGTCAGATCAGGTGAAGAGCCACAAGGGAGAAGCAATGGAAGCACATTCACATTTTGCACAGAAAGCTTAATGAGGCTAAACATTTCTGGACAAAGAACACATGCTCTTCTCCGCACAATGAACCATGTCGAAAGGAAGTACAAACGACTGAACACAGAGAGCCGACCAAAACCAGGAAACTTAAAGGGATCCCTGGCTAATACGACACATACGCCTTAATACATTATAATTGTCCTCTATAACTACAATGTAAAATTAAAAACACCTTAAATATGTTATTTCTGCTAGAAATAGCTAATCTTTCACTCAACACGGGAAATGCCCGTCGCAAGTTGATGATGTCATAAATGTCATGTGTGATCTATCCCCATGGAATTTATGGCATGCATGTGCAAATAAAAAAACAAACATAATACTTCCTATGGTTAATATGAGCATCAAATCAATATTTCAAATATGTTTTTTGCACATGCATGCCATACATTCCATAGGGATAGATCACAACTTGCGACAGGTATTTCCCCTATTGAATGAAAGATTAGCTATTTCTAAGATAATTAGAATATTTAAGGTGTTTTTAATTTTTCACATTGTCGTTATAGATGACAATTATAATGTATTAAGGCATATTTGTCGTATTAGCCAGGGATCCTTTTAAAAGCACCAGTCCCTGACATGCACTGAACCACTTAAATCATGGGAACACAGAACTACCGTACTGCAATGCCTCTCGACTTCAAAACTGACCTTACTAAATGCATATCCCAACAGTGGTTATGAGAGTTGGGGTAAGTTACTAAAAAAATAAGTAACACACTACACAACACAAATTACTTTTGAAAAAAAATAATGCCTTAGATTACATGATTACTCCCTGTAGAAAGAAACCAGTTACACGACTAGTCACATTACTTTTGCGTTACTCCCTAAAATACCTTTTCCTATGCAAACTTCTATTAAATTCATCAATCCAACCACCACATGGGGCTCAAGTACATGTACCACAGGTTCTAGGCAAATGTTACCCCTTGTGGGGTGAGGCTTAAAGGCCCAGTTCACCTCTGGGACAATCAGATTTTATTTTATTGTTGTTTGGGACACAATCAACACAATACTGGGTTATTTTTGGTGGTTAATCTGTGTTTGGAGATATTTTAGTATTTCAGCATGTACCTAGTGATGCATTTAGCATCATCAGTGATGTGTTTTGCATCATATGATGCAAAATGCATCACTAGTACATGCTGAAATACTAAAATAAGTCAAAACAAAGATTGAACACAAAAAATAACTCAGGGTTGTGTTGACCATGTCCCAAACAATAATAAAATAATTATAAGATAATTAGAGTAAACACAGCAAACAAATTAAATCATATTCATATCTACTGTACATCTTTAAAAACATGCAGTGTACATATGACCTGCACACCATCTTACGCTGCACAGCTAAATAACCAAAATGTCACCTTTTGGTAGGTACCAAAAATGTCACCTTTCAAACGTCTAGGTCTTATGGACCTGGACATTTTCGGAACTACACAGGCCCTACAAACTGGTGGATGCACAACAAAATTGGCCCTTCCAAATCTTTCTAGTGCAGTGATTCCCTTGACCTTGTACCAACAAACTGTACTGTCATGAAACTGTACCTTTTCCTATGCAAACTTCTATTAAATTCATCAATCAATCCAACCACCAGATGGGGCTCAAGTACATGTACCAAAGGTTCTAGGCAAATATTAAAGCTTGTGGGGCAAGGCAAATATTAACGCTTATGGGTGAAACTTAAAGGCCCAGTTCACCTCTGGGACAACCAGATGTTATGTTATTGTTGTTTGGGACACAATCAACACAATCCTAAGTTATTCTTTTGTGTTCAATCTTTGTTTTGAGATATTTTAGTATTTCAGCATGTACTAGTGATGCATTTTAAATCATCAGTGATGTGTTTTGCATCATATTATTCAAAATGCATCACTAATATATGCTGAAATACTAAAATATCTCAAAACACAGATTGAACACAAAAAAATAACTCAGGATTGTGTTGATCGTGTCCCAAACAATAAAATAACATCTGGTTGTCCCAGAGGTGAACTGGTCCTTTAAGGGCCTACTAGGGCCTCCAAACTAAATAGACACAACAAACGAATAAGTCAAATCAAATCCTATAAATATGCAAGACCAAAAAACATAGAAAGTACTTAAAGTGGGCATGACATGGCCAAAACAGCTAATTATGGCTATCAAATTAGCCAATTTTTTTAATGATGTCATGTACCCCCATGTTAAATTACCCAATCAAATTAATTTATTGTAGTTACTGTACTGAAAGTAGTACTTTCTGTACAGTAACGGCAATACATTAATTTGATTGGGCCAATATGGGGGGAGGGGCGGAGACTCGCGGAGTCGAGTATCCATATCATTATCTTTTGAAACTGCCCCAAAAAAAGCTGTCCGAGGCATGTTTCCGACTTTCTAAACCAACTTTAAAACTATCAGTTCTAGGGGTAAAAATTACACACCATTCGCTATAGAATGGTAAAAAAGTACATGTCTTCTTCAAAAAAGGTGTCAGAGATTCATTACGAGGGTCAACACGCTTCTCAGTTCTCCCCGTCTAAGGGACGGTTTTGTCGGCCATACCCTGCTGTGTCTTCCGCTAAACCTGACTGGAGGACCTGGCCGGGACAGCTTAGAACGAGCGTCCAGCGATCTCCTTCTCGGCAGCTTTGAGCCCTTTTAGCAGACATATGTCCTGCTGTCTCGGAGGACTGAGGTCCGTGGCTCATACACTCTGTGTGTGTAGCCTGTGTGTGTACACACACACACACACACACACACACACACAATAGCTCTCCAAAATAGCCTTGCGGTGCGGCGCTGCTACACGCTAACAACAACATCACGTTGTGCGCGGCACGGCAGGACGGACGAAGTATACATTGCGAGGCACCGCACAGCGGACGAAGTATACATTGCGCGGTACCGCACGACGGACAAAGTATACATTCACTACTAACTGATACGGCCCCGCCTCCTTTTCAGACCGTTTGAAGAAACACCACGTGACTTACTGTATCATAATGTTACATTTCGGCCGGTGTCACGCCCCCTTTAAGAAAATAAGATAATCATCATAAATCATATTCATATCTACTTTACATCTTTAAAAACATGCAGTGTACATATGACCTGCACACCATCTTACGCTGCACAGCTAAATAACCAAAATGTCACCTTTTGGTAGGTACCAAAAATGTCACCTATCAAATGTCCAGGTTTTATGGACCTGGACTTATGACCCACAAGGTGGCAGCCTCAATAAAGAAATCCAAAATGCAAGAGAATACATAATTGCTCATAACAACCACACCAGGGTGTCTAATGAAATACTGTCAACCTACTAGACACATGAAAACCAGAACAATTACAAAACTATGGCACCACCTCTTTAAAGGAAAGGGGGTTCTGCACTTAAGCTTAGACTGCAAAATACATTGAACATGTGATGTATGCAAACAGAATCATCCCGGTAACTCCAATATTCAACAAACAGAACAGACAACAGAAATCACTTGGAAACAATGCAGTCATCTCAATACATACTTGTGGTCATATTGAGGCAGGTGGTAAAACCTCCTCTTTTCCACCGTGCCAGTTCAGGTGAAGAGCCACAAGGGAGAAGGAATGGAAGCACATTCACATTTTGCACAGAAAGCTTAATGAGGCTAAACATTTCTGGACAAAGAACACATGTTCTTCTCTGCACAATGAACCATGTCGACAGGAAGTACAAACGACTGACCACAGAGAGCCGACCAAAACCAGGAAAATTAAAAGCACCAGTCCCTGACATGCACTGAACCAATTAAATCATGGGAACACAGAACTACCGGGCTGCAAAGCCTCTCGTCTTCAAAACGGGCCTTCCTAAATGCATATCCCAACAGTAGTTATCAGAGTTGGGGTAAGTTACAAAAAAAAAAAAAGTAATACACAACACACTTTACTTTTGAAAAATAAATAATTCCTTAGATTACTTAATTACTCCCTGTAGAAAGAAACTAGTTACACTACTAGTCACATTACTTTTGCTTTACTCCCTAAACACACCTGAAATGCGTTGTCATGTAATTTGACACTCAACAAATCCTTATACTCCTAATAAGGAAGACATATACACAATATTTTATGCTCTTTAATACCAAGTTGTTGAACAAGTGAAGGAATAAAACAAAATGGGCACTTCCAAAACTGTCTAGTGCAGTGATTCCCTTGACCTTGTACCAACAAACTGTACCTTTTCCTATGCAAACCTCTATTAAATTCATCAATCAATCAATCCAACCACCAGATGGGGCTCAAGTACATGTACCACAGGTTCTAGGCAAATATTAACCCTTGTGGGGTGAGGCTTAAAGGCCCAGTTCACCTCTGGGACAACCAGATCTTATTTTATTGTTGTTTGGGACACAACCAAAACAATCCAGAGTTATTTTTTGTGTTTGGAGATATTTTAGTATTTCAGCATGTACTAGTGATGCATTTTGCATCAGTGATGTGTGATGCAAAATGCATCACAATAAAATAAGATCTGGTTGTCCCAGAGGTGAACTGGTCCTTTAAGGGCCTTCTATGGCCTCCAAACTAAATAGACACAGCAAACGAATAAGTCAAATCAAATCCTATAAATATGCCAAAAAACATAGAAAGTACTTAAGTAAATAAGATAATTAGAGTAAAGACAGCAAACAAATTGAATCATATTCATATCTACTGTACATCTTTAAAAACATGCAGTGTACATATGACCTGCACACCATCTTACGCTGCACAGCTAAATAACCAAAATGTCACCTTTTGGTAGGTACCAAAAATGTCCAGGTCTTATGGACCTGGACATTTTCGGAACTACACAGGCCCTACACTGGTGGATGCACATTCTCTCTACCACACACACATGGTTAGGGTTAGGGTTAAGGTTAGCCAATCACGCCCTGCAGTCAGCATCCCAAGCACTGTTAGTATGACGCAATCAAATTATCTGAGCGACAATTAATCTTCAAGTTGAACATGGTGATTGTGACAGCTCTAAAGGCTGTTTCCTAACAGAAACCAAGGAAGTTAAAACATAAGGAATGGAAACCACGTGACCGCCGGGAGCTGCCATGACGCTCCCATGGGTGCCAGAATGATGGAGCCGGCTAGATCAGCTCATGAACAAACGTGGAAGAAACACTATTTATGAACGACTGAGATCTTTGTCATATAATCTGTTCAGGAATATAGAAAATATATAAAAAGTTTTTTTACAATCACTTGCATTTTGATGTGCACAGTGCATAATGAAATAATAATAATAACTAAATAATAATAGTTTGTCTCCAAAGTATCGCGATATTTGGTTCCCAGACAGGAAACGGATAGTCTCGCGATACTGGCACCCATGGTGAGTCCATGGCTGGACACGGCGCATCCCCTGTTGTCACATGATTTCCCTACCTCCCTTTTTACCTTGCCAGAAACTCCCAGTTGGGCCCGAGGACTTTGGCAGACCGCCGGTGGAGAGACTACCAGCACTACACTAGCAACTAGTCATAGAGTTCACCTGAAAACAGAAGACTGCGCTGCTAAACTACCAACTTAGTCCTAGATTCAACCTTAAAACCAAAACTACACTGCCAACAGTCGTAGAGTCCACCTGAAAACAAAAACTGCACTGCCAACTGTCGTAGTCAACCTGAAAACAAAAGACGACGCTACTACACTACTAAGCCCTAGATAAACCCGAAAACGGAAGACAACGCTACTACACTACCAACATAGTCCTAGGCCTAGATAAACCTGAAAATTAGGGATGTCCGATATTTTCGGTGGGCCGATATTATCGGCAGATATTAGCATAAAAATTAATCTGAAAATATCGGTTAGTTTTTTTTTTTTTTTTTTTACAGGAGTTCTTACTGTATGGTAGGGGTGTGACAAAACCCTAAAGTGGGGTTTGGGGACTCTCAGGGGGTCCCCAGCTAATGTTAGTTAGCAACCAAATGGACCCTTAGGGGTCTGTAACTTTTAGTGTACAAATGGAACCAAATGGACCCATTCCATTTGTACAATCTTAATATGATTTTATAATATAAATTGGGGTCCCAGCAATATATAAATGTGGGTCAGTAGCCCAATGCATTTCAAACTGGGAGTCCTTGAAACTCAAATGGTTGAGAATCACTGCTAGATATTATATTAGCATATATCGGTATCGGTTAATTTCGGAATTAAGAGTTGGATATTATCGTTATCGGTAAAAAAGTCAATATCGGACATCCCTACTGAAAATAAAAGACTACACTGCCAACAGTCGTAGAGTCCACCTGAAAACAGAAACTACACTACCGACTTGGTCCTATATAAACCTGAAAACAGAAACTAACACTACTACACTACCAACTTGGTCGACAATCCAACCTGAAAACAGAAAACTACTCTAGGCGGAGACCACCAAAGCCCCGGGCCATGATGCTTGCAGATCAATCCACGTAGTGTAGTTGTTCTGTGAAGACACAAATAAAACAATCATTACTGACAGGTAGAGATGTGACGTTTGCAAACAAATCGAATATATAAATATATGTACTGCATAGTACTGTGTTCTATCCATCTGTCATTCAATGTTAAATGAGATACTTCAATGGTTTCCAGTGTAAATAAACCAAGTGCTTTCCTAGGATCTCCTTTTAGTTGACCTTGTACCAGCGAACTGTAAACTACCTTTTCTATGCAAACTTCTAGTAAAGTATTCAATCAGTCAATCAATGTATGGGCAATTAGTCTGGTAGGAAGGTATGTCTCCCATGCACCCAAAAGATATATTTTTCTAACCTACATTTTTAGAATCCTTAGAGTGTCTAGTTAATGAATTTTGATGTTCCCAGATCCAAATATTGTCCCATATGTTTTTTTTAACCATATGTTGTGTCCATCCTGGATTTTCGGCTGTGAAAACTAAAAACTTTAAATCAGCATAGCTCCTGAACTATCCACTGCTTTCCAACGCCCCATAGTGCATTGCGCAGACGTTGTACCGAGCTTCCGGCGCCGCAGCCGAGTGTGATTTACAAGCTCACAACGGGTTGCATCTGCGACGCGACGTGAGCTTGTATGTCTGCTGTTAAACCAGAAGTGTGGCCCAAATAATCTCCAGTAAACTCCCGCGGAAAGAGGTGGATACAGTCTTGGATATCTGCAAACAATATCAAATATACGTGACATCTTCATTAAATGATATGCATAGAAAAATTACCCTATCTTGTTTTATTTTGACATGTCATGCCAAAATACCATTTCATGCCAAGATTTGATTCTAGACAAACTCAGGTTTCCAATGGAACCAACCTCGTCATGCTACCTTGTCTGGCAGGGGGGGGGGGGGGGGGGGTAAATGCCTAATGATTCAAAGATAGATAACATTTTGGCAAGGGATAAAAGGCCATCACCAATTTCCAAATGGACCATTGAGCTTTCACCTCGATTTATGTGAATGGAAATGTGTGAAAGCCTCCCCTGTACAGACATGCCAAATTTAGGACAATCTCATGCAGTGTTGGGTAAGAACCATGTCTTTTCTTGTATCCAGTACAAATATGTACAAATGTTACGTACATCAACTACCTTTCTGTCTGTATAGGGCTGAATGGGTAGGGAAGCCCGCCTGGGGAACCAGAGCCCCTGGTTGTCCCAGGTTTGATTCCAGGAAAGGGTAGCAATGCTGATGTGTGTGGAGGAAAATAGATATCTATCCATCTATATAGACCACTGCACTGCATCTCAAATCAACACAATTAAAAGCACATTCTAAAGCACATTTAACATGACCAGGTCACCCATGTGCTGTACAGTTAAAAACAATATAACAATGCAATATAAATAGACATTAGCATAAAATACCAAATGTATAATATACCAAAATAAACAAAAGCTAAACATTAGCATCAGTAAAGGAAGATCATGGACTGCCAGTCTCAGCTAAAGACCAGGCAGGTCTTTAATAAAGACTGAAAATGAAATGTCAGTCGACTGGGCAGCTCTGATGCCGTTACAGAGCCTGGGGAGCCCCAGGCTCAAAAGATGCACTAATGTGGTCTATGCATGACAGCTTGGGGCACTGCAACAGCTTGCCCCTACACATCAGAGCTGCCCAGTCGACTGATATTTCATTTTCAGTCTTTATTAAAGACCTGCCTGGTCTTTAGCTGAGCCTGGCAGTCCATGATCTTCCTTTACTGATGCTAATGTTTTGCTTATGTTGATATTCTATGCCATTTATATTGCATTGTTATGTTTTATTTATATATATATATTTTTTTTTTACTGTACAGCACATGGGTGAACTGGTGATGTTAAATGTGCTTTAGAAATGTGCTTTTAATGGTGTCGAGTTGAGAGAGTGTAGTGGTCTATATAGATAGATACCTATTTTCCTCCACACACATCAGCATTGCTACCCTTGCCTGGAATCAAACCTGGGACAACCAGGGGCTCTGGTTCCCCAGGCAGGCTTCCCTACCCATTCAGCCCTATACAGACAGAAAGGTAGTTAATGTATGTAACATTTTTACATATTTGTACTGGATACAAAAAACAACATGGTTCTTACCCAACATTGCATGAGATTGTCCTAAATGTGGTATGTCTGTACAGGGGAGGCTTTCACACATTTCCATTCACATAAATCGAGGTGAAAGCTCAATGGTCCATTTGGAAATTGGTGATGGCCTTTTATCCCTTGCCAAAATGTTATCTATCTTTGAATCATTAGGCATCCCCCCCCCCCCCCCCCTGCCAGACAAGGTAGCATGACAAGGTGGTTCCATTGGTTCCAACCTTTGACTAGAATCAAATATTGGCATGAAATGGTATTTTGGCATGACCCTAACCCTAACCCATGCCAAAATAAAACAAGATAGGGTAATTTGTCTATGCATATCATTTAATTAAGACGTCACGTATATTTTATATTGTTTGCAGATATCCAAGATTGTAGGCCAAATTAAAACCTGGCACTATATTTTTAATTGGGGAAGGGATGTGTGTATAAAGCACCTAAAGCATTCATATTAACAAAACAATTAAATGAAATAAACTCCATTTGTATTGGTAAATGTCCCCTGGCCCAATTCTGCCTATTGAATTGTCTGCATTTTAGCATGAAACAGACAAATTGGACATTTGTCTCAGAATAATGTATAGTTAAGACCTTATGTAGATTTTACTGTTTTTTTGCATTTGCAAAAATTCACTATAGCAAACACTATGCCAGAATAAACATACATGTGTCAATATTTCAAGTGGGAAACATCAACATTTGTTTACTACACATCTTAAAGATTGTAAAAATGCAAATGTTAGAAAAAGTTTATCAATAGGGTGCATGGGGGAGGAGTTGTGATCCAGTTTAGGTAAATTTTAACTTGTTGTGTTTATTTGGGTTTTAATGCACTAAACATGGCAAATCTTCATATCAATCATTCTTGCAAAGACGTACATAAAATGGGGTGAATGGTTTCTGTCGGATGTATAGATCAGGAGCTATGTTGATTTAAAGTTTTTAGTTTTCACAGCCGAAAATCCAAGACGGACACAACATATGGTTATAAAAAACACATGGGACAATAATAATCTGGGAACATCAAAATTCATTAACTTGACACCTTAAGGATTCTAAAAAGGTAGGTTAGACAAATTCATACCTTCCAACCAGACTAAACGGTCAATGGTTGGTGTTGCTAGACTAAACATAAAAAAAAAAGATATACAAAATATAGTTTACAGTATTAGTCGCCGCGTGTAATCCAGGTACGTACCTTTCCGAGCCTTGCGCCTCTCGGTTGAAGATAGCTGGTAAGTAGGGCCACGTAGGTTGTAGGGCCCCCTATACGTCCCTGGCACCATACGCCTCGTTACTCAGGGTGAGAGCGTGCGTTGGCACCGTTATGCGTTTCAGCTCTCAGGGAAGGTTCTTGGTTTTCCCCTTCCTGAGTCACAGACACTCTATTACCAGCTATCTTCTGATGACTCCTCCCTGAAGTCCAGTCCACTCTGCAGGTCACCTGCAACAGAGACACACATAACACCAACATTAGATTCATCTTTCACTCCAGTGATTCACATTTTTTTATATTGTAGAATTACTACATTTAGAAGAAATGTGTAAATTTGCCATCGTTTTTTATGTAAGATATGTTATTGCAAAGTGTATGTTCCAAATCCACTGTAGACATATGAGCTACTTTCTGTCTTGTTTGTTCCGTGCAGGTGATTATTTTTCCTAAGTGTTGGACTTTGGAAGTGCTCGTCTTCAATAACACAGCGTCCAGCTGCATTATGTGACATTCATACAGGTGGTACACAGGACCGCAGAGTGATTTACAACAAGCGCTTCCAAACCCCAACCCTTAGAAACAATAATCGCCTAGACAGAGTTTCCTGACTGAAAGTAACTCATAACAACAAACACTTTGCAGATAAAAAGAGCATAATTCAAGCTTTCCATACAGCCACAATATTGGTGAATTTGACGTCGTTTAATACAATCAGATAGCAAAAATACTGTTTAGATGCATAGGCTGCCTATGGGAGGTACTGTATTGCCAGTGGTGGAAAAAAGTACGCAAACATGTTACTTAAGTAAAAGTATCAATACTGCAATATAGAAATAATCTGTTACAAGTAAAAGTCTGGAATTCAAAATGTACTTGATTAAAAGTACAAAAAAAAGAGATTGTCCCACTTCATGTATTCAAATGTTTAAATATAATTTGAAAATAGTAGATCTACAAGCTCACAAACTCCCCCATAAATCATGTCTAGGCTCATTTTCTTAATTATATTGACCCCAAAAGACCATGGGGTCTATTAGGTAGGTAGAACTGCCCCTGTTGTCCAGTTTCCCCAGCAGCATCCGTGCCTTGGTTATCCAACACAAGCCATTACAATCTCATAAATAATGTTGAGGTGAGCAAGTGCCAATCAAAGTAACTGTACTGGCCAATCACAGGGCATCTTTTCTGGGACTTGGCAAACACAAAAGCCTAACAACTGTTTAGCAGAGTGTGATGGCTTGTGTGGGACAACAATGACATGAATGTGTTTGTAATGACAACTTGTAAGATTAACACACAAACATAAACAGCACAGACCCCTCCCTCCCTCCCTTTCTAGGCTCTCCTCTCCCTGCTCTGGTGCAGAGCAGAAGCCGTTTGACAAGTAAGGGTGCCTGTGAGGTCAAAACAGCGGTTTGGTTGATCTCAGGACGTTGTGTAAACACAATCCAATAAAAAAAAAATACTAACTTTGAAGCTAAAGAAATGACCGCACTAGCCTAAGGACAATCCACTGTGTTAGTTATGAGAGAACCTGCGAAATCTAGCAACAGGGGCAGCCGAAATCTAGCAACAGGGGCAGCCGAAATCTAGCAACAGGGGCAGCTATGAAAAAAATCGACTAGAGCAGGTATGAAGGGGTATGATAAAAGGCAGATTTAACCCTATATGTGTTTTGGTCTGGATGACTCCTTTAACCCTAACCCTAGGACAAACACCCCTATGTTCTACAGTACTTGGTTAGTACCCACTATAGAACAGCAAAGTCATTATGTAATTTGGCGACTGTAACATTAGCGTTTTAACGCCATCAGTTGATTCTTCATATCCATATGAGTCAAACCGCTGAGATAATTTGTTTATAATTGGAACACAGTTCTTATGACGCCATATGAAAAAGGTCTACGGGAATTCCCACACCCATAATTAACCACCCAATGATTCCATAAACAGATAATGTTTAAAAGCATATGTCTATACCGCCACTACCAATCCCCAAACCCCTATGCTTCAACCATACACCACTAAGATATCTATGGCATAGCATGCAATAAGTAAGACTATGTATTTGAGGCATACATGGTCTTAAACACTGGTTCCCAAACAGGGTCGGGACCCATTTGTGGACACCAAATTATTTTTTATGGGTTCTTAATTAGTTTCCTACGTTTTCATGATTGACATTTTATGAATTACTAGATCTATAAGCTCACAACACAGCTTGAAGCAACGCCATATGAGCTTGTAGATCTGATATTTAAACTAGTTTGGGTCGAATGTCTCATTTCTCTTTTGGGTCACAGCTAAAAAGTTTGGGGACCTCTGGTGTAGCCTAAGGGAAACAATTAATCTGCTGCTGTGAAATCTTCAAACTTCAAGATCCCATAGTAATATAGCAATTTGCAACACACAGCTAACCAGCTCATTCTTTCAGAACGACTATGATACAATACTAACATAACCTCATTCTTTCAGAACAACTATGATACAATACTAACATAACCTCAATTAACACCCAACATTACGTTTTCCTATCCATTACTCACCCCTTCAAGGCTTGAGTTCAACGAGTATGGAGAACCGGGATGACTGGAAGCGACGATGGAGGGCTCATCTGAGGACGAGAGAGAGAGAGAGAGAGAGAGAGAGAGGGAGAGGGAGAGGGAGAGAGAGGGAGAGAGAGGGAGAGGGAGAGAGAGCATTGTGTTAAGCTAAATACATTTGTTCCTATTGCTTCATTGTGGGGGTGAAATACTCCTTTAACGTTGTTTAAGGTTGCACAGCACTCCACACATCCATTATTTTACCCTCCCCCAAAATGTTCCTAAATTAATTTCATGGGATCTCAAACTTTTCCATATCTGTATCCTCATTTACAATTTAGGCTGAAATGATTCTATAATCCTGTAATAAATCATCTTGTCTGTTTTCAAAATTATGTTTTATGAGTTTATTTGCTAATAAGCTTTGGCTGGATGCTAACAAATGCTAATGTTAATCAATGCTAATTAAAACACATGGTAATACTAATGCTAAACAGTTAATGCTAAAAAAGCTAATGTTAAAAATGCCTATGTTAGAAATGCTAATGCAAGCTAATTCTAAAAATGCTAATGCAAAACAAATAATGATAATGTTAAAAAGCGCTAAAGCCAATTCTAAAATGCTAATGTTAAAGCTAATGCTAAAAATGTTAGGGTTAAAAATTCTAATGCTAATGCTAACACCAACCACTACAAAAGGTTGCACACACTTAGCGAGCTGCAGGCACACTTAGAATGTCTTAAATATTTTCTTAAATTGATTAAATTACCTTTTTTCTGAAAGCTAAAAAATCTATTAAAAAGGACTTAGAGGATGTCTCATGCTACCCTTGCCTTTGGCTGAAAAACACAATCAACCCCATTTGAAGATTAACACACAAACATAAACAGCACATGGATGGCAGCCATTTTGAAGAAATGGCAGCCATTTTGAAGAATGGCTGCCATCCATGTGCTGTTTATGTTTGTGTGTTAATCCCATGGGGGTCTGGAAAGAGCTGAGCACACAAACTAATGCATGTTCAGTAGTTCACTGCAGCCTGCCAACTAGCTATGTTAAAATACAGAAAGGAATAGGGGTTATTTCCTGATACCTTAAAAAATTGGACTAAGCCCAAGAGGAATGGGTGCACTTGTCCTCTACTCTACTATATGGCACACAGTTATTATAAAACTCATTATAAAACCCAGTCACAACTAACAATGCTGTATATGTATATGGCAAAGGGGAACACAGTGAATGGTTGGTGTTCTGCTACGATAGATAATATATACATCTGGTTAACCCTCAATAGAGACATTCATTACAATACATTATATAAAATACAAATTACAAAACATTCTGTCAATATATGTACAGCTCTCGCTGGATAAACACAACCACAGTTAAACCAGGACCTGGAGGTTCTGTGGAGTACAGAGAATAATTAGGCCATAGTTGACCAACATTTTTCCCATATAAAAAACCCTCTTAAAACCATTCCCTTCCTTACCCTTTGTTGGCTCAGGCAATGTTCAGCTCCCCCTTTCAACCAGCAAACAGCCAACTCTGTAAATGGGATATAAAGTATAACTAATTAAACTCTATCCCCATGTAATGAATTATCAGAGCCTCAATATTAACTTAAAGCCTTACCAAAAGCTAAGCTGCTCTGCTCTGCAAGTGCCCACCTGCTCCTCACCAAACACTCTGGCTAGGCTTCTATCAAACCGAAGGCCATGAACCTGCCCCCTTAAATGTGCACTCCCCTCTTAAAGGGCCAGTGTACATGTAGCCTATAGACACACAGGCTCCTACAAATGCACGCCCCCCTATTGTGATAAACGGTGTACTGCAGCTGCCAATGCAATCCCAATGAGAGGCATCGTGAAATAACATAATTTCAGTGGTTGACTACCAAGGCCTTAGTGTTTTCTTATTTTTTTTGTTATTTCTTTTGTTCTAATAAAGTGTCCCATGAGTTTAATTTGGCCTTTTAAAGTGGCATCTCTGTCATATTGATACACTAGCTATTTCTAGCTGGCTTACTTGTGCTAAAGTTGGACATTTGTTACCCAAAAGCCAACATTGGCTGACTAGCACTACTGTATCAAATTATGATTTCTTCTGTGTATCAGTGTGCATCCTGTTCACCGAGAAAATGTGTAAAAGCCGTTTCTGGTCATGTGACCTACCCGGCAGCATGGAAGGACGCGCCTTTCTTAAGTTTGGTACTGGAACGATTGAATGATGAAGACTTGTTGAGGGAGGAGCCTGGAAGAGACAGAGGGTGTTATGTTTTAGTTCCAGGCTACAGTATGTTGGACAAACTCACAAGGCTTTGAACACATACTGTTTTGTCAGTCCTTCGGAGGGGTCACATGACTCCTCCAAACAACGCACCTGTTTTATTGTTAAGGTGACCAAAGAAATCGCTAGAGAGAAGGGACTTTACATTAAAGGTATATTCAGTGATTGTATTTAATTCAAATAAAAATGTAAGTTTAAGTCATGGGTCTTCAATAGGGGGTCCGGGACCCCTAGGGGGTCATCAGAGATACTACAGGGGGTCCACCAAATCTTTGAGTGATACAAACTTTTTTTATAATAACCACTTGAACACTACCGTCCATATTCTGAGAACTTTAGCATAGTTATTTATTTAAACCACAGACAGAATTAACCACTTTCACTTTCAACATTTATTCAAAAAAGATTTTCAAGCACACAATGCATCATGAGCTTGCGGTTGCGAGCTTGTAGATTGTCTATTTTCGCTACTTTTGTGTGACAAACTTGTACAATGAAGTAGGACATTTGCAAATACAAGGTTTCAAGCCGAAAGATTTGCCTGTAGTCAGGCAGAAATCTTTTATCTCCGTATTTTTATTATCTTATACTTGTACAAAGTACAGTGTCACACAGGGCATACGAGCAGAGTGGAGTGCGAGCGTCGCGGGCAGCGGAGCGAGCCGTTTTTTAGTTGAGTGTGAGCGCGCAACTTTTGAAATGGGTCTGAGCGCCGACCTGCCTCCGCTCCGAGCCGTCCTGTTTGGGCCGCGCGCCGCATGTTTCCAACAAAACAGTGCATAGTGCAGTCCGTGGCAGTGCATTCATGTCGGCACCGCGGAGAGGGGGGGAGACAGAGAATGTCAAACGTATCTATATCATCCACACAAGTAGGCTATGTTTATAATAAATAGCCTACCTAGTGTCAGTTAAGTTATAGGCACCACCAGCCAGTCAAGGGATATGATTTGAAATGCAAGTGAGACTGATTTGACTGAATGAAAAACACACGCCACAGTCGCCTCCCTCTCTCCGTTGTAGTGATTAATCAATAACCAACTGGATTTAATATTGCCCATCATATCAAAACATACAATGCCTGTTACAAATGCCTGGCGTCTTTTGTAACATTGAAGGCTGGACAGCTCTCCATCAAAGCCGAGGCTCACGTTACCGCAGGCATTTGTGTTGGGAACACACTGGTAAAGGAGAAAGTGTTTCGGACATGGTATGGTAGCAAACTACTTTTTTTATTTGGGCTGCTGACTCTGATTGACGACCTTGAGCGGAGCGTGGAGCGAGTGATACGAAAATGAATGTGAGCGACGGAGTGGCGGGGAGTGGAGCGGCGCGTTGGCCGACCAGAGTGACGAGCGAGTTGGACAAGAGCCCTCTGGAGCGCGGAGCGGATTCTGTCACCGCTCCACTCCGCTCGTGTGCCCTGGCGTCACACAAAAGCATCAAACGTAGCAGATCCACAAGCTGGAACAGGGGTTTTGAGCTCACAGACAGGCTTGCAGGCATAGCGTACCTGAAGAATCACTTCTCTAGCCTTTGGCATATGGTGCTGAGGTCAGTGACGTAGGCCACTACGATGCAGTAGGTGTAGAATCACTTCTCTAGCCTCTGGCGTATGGTGCTGAGGTCAGTGACGTAGGCCACTACAGTGCAGTAGGTGTAGAATCACTTCTCTAGCCTCTGGCATATGGTGCTGAGGTCAGTGACGTAGGCCACTACGATGCAGTAGGTGTAGAATCACTTCTCTAGCCTCTGGCGTATGGTGCTGAGGTCAGTGACGTAGGCCTACAGTGCAGTAGGTGTAGAATCACTTCTCTAGCCTCTGGCGTATGGTGCTGAGGTCAGTGACGTAGGCCACTACAGTGCAGTAGGTGAGGTAGGCTTGTAGGTCAACTGGGAAGGCAAATGGAGCCGCCACATCTGAGGAGAGGGTGGCAGGAGGGGGGGGATTGGGCATAGAACAGAAAAGGAAAGGTTAGTAAATGGGACAACTAAGCGGGTGAGACAGGGTTCAATTTAGGCATAAATACAGAGGCTGTAATTGATGAAAGTTTTAAAGTGAAAACAGTAGTATAAGACAACATTCATGTATAGGAACAGCTTTGAAGAAGCCGGACAAGACATGAGACTGTATGACAGGGACAAAGGCAATGACCTATGACCTTTAGGTCACTGGTTGTCAAACATTGTCAAGGAGGACCCCCACATTAAAATGTATTTCGCTGTGAACGCCCATCCTGAAACTCTGCAGATTTGGTCTGGCCCACTGGTTGTGATTGGATATCCCTGCCCCGTTACACTTTTACTGCCAGGGGTTTTGTCTTCACAGGCTGTTTCCATCCTAGCTTAGATGACGTGGCAAAGGCTGATGATCTCATAATGTGTGTGTTTGTGTGTTTGTGTGTGTGTGCGTGCGTGCGTGCGTGCGTGTGTGTGTTTGCGTGCTCGAGTGCATGCATGTGTATGAGTGTGAGAGCATGCACTATCCAGCTTCCAGGACCAAAAATAGTCCTCAACAAGTCATTACTTTGTGTAAAATGAGGACATCGCGCCTCCGTTCTCTGGGGTTAAGTTTGGTCACATAACATAAACAGTGAAAGTTCTGCTTATCCACCTGTTTCCAAGGGAGTTTACTGGAGATTATTTGGACCTGTTTGCACCACACTTCCAGCTTAACAGCAGACATACAAGCTCACGTCGCGTCGCAGATGCAGCCTGTTGTGAGCTTGTAAATCACACTCGGCTGCAGCGACGGAAGCTCGGTACAGCGTCTGCGCAATGCACTATGGGGCGTTGGAAACTCGTGGATAGGTTTATGAGTTACGGAATGAATGAATGCAGCCAGGGAACGTTTTAGTTAAGGGCCGAAGACACCATACCGAGCGTGCAGAGCTGGTCGATGGCTTTGATGATGCGTTCGCACTCTTCAGAGCGCGAGCAGGAGCCCCACTCTCCTTCCATGGGGACGTAGAGCAACTCCCTCTGCTCCTCTTCTGTCAACGGAACACTCAGACCCAACTCATCTGGGAACGATGCTGCAGTCAGAGAAAGAAAGAGAGGAGGGGGTATTTACAGAGGGGAAAATAAAAGCGTAAAGATGAGTGGAATGTGTGTAGGGTTAGGGTTAGGGTGGGTGTGTGTGTGTGTGTGTGTGTGTGTGTGTGTGTGTGTGTGTGTGTGTGTGTGTGAGAAACACACCCGCACACTGCCACTTACACGTTCCAGAGATACATTTATTAAAAAAGTGTTATTGTAGGAGCTAAAATGGATGTGAATCGTGGCAATTGTGGAATGCTGTTCATGGTTGTAGTTTGTTTGTGTACTGTATATCCGTTGTCATGCTGCTACGAAATGCCACGCCCCAGAGGGTCTTTATTATAACATCTAACTATTAATTTAGCGAATGTCTGTCTCACCATCTGCATGCTGACATCGAAACTGGGCCCCCATGGTAACCGTCTGTCTGCATGCTACTCTGACGCCATAGTACTGACATCACAGGACACAGCCTGGACACGGAACACCATGTATGGGCATAAAGATCTGACCAACGGACACTCCAACATTACTTCTGAGACTCCTAGATTCAATCCCTCAGATACTGTGCACACCCCTGTACACAGGACTAGTAATAGGTAATGGACTACCAGTGGGTAAAATTTGTCAATCACTAAAAATCACTAGTTGTGAATAAAGTGTGTGTGTGTGTGTGTGTGTGTGTGTGTGTGTGTGTGTGTGTGTGTGTGTGTGTGTGTGTGTGTGTGTGTGCGTGCGCGTGCGAGTGCATGTCACTGGAGAGAGACTCACCCTCATTAGGAATGGGCTCCATGTCCCACGGACTCATCTTCTCCGTGTCGCCGTCATCCCAGCTAGGAGAAAGAATACATCGACAACAAAATCATCAGAGAAATCTTTTCTTTTGTTCGATAGCCTACATTCTCGGGGAGTTTCATAGACCTTTAAAGGAAGACTTCACCCATTTTATAATTTGAGTTATGCTCATTATGAGATGCCATCATTTCTGTTTACTCGTACGGGTGTCTCAGAGGGGACTGTGGCGATTATGATATTCCAAACTTCCTGGAAAGTTAGCTTGGTGAAATAGAAGCCACCTTGTAAGGAAATGGCCTAACCTGCCTACTGACGGGACGGCACTAAAGTGGTTCTCCTCCTACCTGTCGGACCGGACCTACCAGGTCTCATGGAAAGGTTTGCTTTCATCCCCCCGAACCCTCCAAACGGGAGTCCCCCAGGGATCCGTACTTGGCCCTCTGCTGTTCTCCCTGTACACCAAATCCCTTGGTGCTGTAATCTCTGCTCACAATCTATCATATCACTGCTACGCTGATGACACTCAACTGTTTTTGTCCTTCCCCCCTTCTGCCACCCAGGTGGAAGAGCGCATTGCTGCATGTCTGGCCGACATCTCACAGTGGATGTCAGCCCACCACCTCAAGCTGAACCCGGACAAGACGGAGCTACTCTTCTTCCCAGCTAAGTCTTGCCCCATGCAAGATCTCACTATTTCCATAGATAATGCATTGGTGACTTCAGTTCCGACTGCTAGAAACCTTGGTGTGGTCCTGGACACCCAGCTATCATTTAAGGCACATATTGCATCAGTCACCCGGTCCTGTAGGTTCACACTCTATAACATCCGTAAAATCAGACCGTTCCTCACCCAGGAGGCAGCGCAGCTCCTCATTCAGACATCTGTCATATCAAAACTCGACTATTGTAACTCTCTCCTCACTGGTCTCCCGGCATGTGCACTTAAACCTCTCCAACTGATCCAAAATGCCGCGGCACGACTGGTCTTCAACCAGCCTAAGTTCTCACATGTCTCTCCCCTTCTCCGCAGCCTCCACTGGCTCCCGGTTGCGGCCCGCATGGAATACAAAACACTGATGCTGACCTTCAAAGCAGCCAAAGGTATGGCTCCTCCATACCTCCAAAAGCTGATCAACCCCTACACCCCCACTCGTTCACTTAGATCAGCCAACACAGGGATGCTGACCGAACCCTCGCTAAAAACTCCAGGGCAAAAATCCACTCGTCCGAGACAGTTTGCCCTCTTGGCTCCCAAGTTGTGGAATAAGCTCCCTGTCGCACTTAGAACAACGGACTCACTCGCTACCTTTCGCCGTGGACTGAAAACTCACCTTTTCAGACTCCACCTAAACCCTTAGCACTACAGTAAAATCAATGACCATACATGAAGCTAGTTAACATTTGTTTGTTAGGTTTCTTTAGAACTTGATTATATTGTGTTTTTCTCTAGATAGATATCCATTTACATTGTTATATTGCTGTTAATGTACTGACCTATTATCTTGTTTATTATTGCGATGTTGTATCTGCTTATTGTAAGTCGCTTTGGATTAAAAGCGTCTGCTAAATGCCTAAACTGTAAACTGTAAACTGTAACTGATGATGTCATTGGTAGGCAGGTTTCTATACTGCCCCGCAGCCTACCTCTGAGACACAGTGGTACCGTCCTATAATGAGCATTAGTGAGGACCTAAGTGTTCTTGAATGTTCTTGAATATTGACCTCAACATAATTAAACCTTGTTCAACTTCTTCAGTGACCAGTGGAAACCTGTTCTGTCAAATAGCAGATATACAAGCTTGCAGCGCTGCAAGCTTGTATATCTGCTATTTTGTAATAGTTAAAGCATAGAATAATGGTTAAAGTGGTTCAGATCTAAAGTAACACAGATTTGCATTTAGGTCTAAAGTGTGTGTGTGTGTGTGTGTGTGTGTGCGCGTGTGTGTGTGTGTGTGTGTGTGTGTGTGTGTGTGTGTGTGTGTGTGTGTGTGTGTGTGTGTGTGTGTTCAGGTTGTGTTACTGCAGCAGTAGTGGTGTTACCTTGAACTACTGTGGTCATCTGGCCAGGGCTCCTTCTCCACCGCATCGCCCTACCAATACAACAACAAAACTCTCTGTTACTAAATATTCTACTTTTAAAATAAGTGGCTCACACAGCCCCATTCAGAGGTTATCCCAGATTTTAAAAACAGGAAGTTAATGCTCTGTGTTTGCTGAATTGGATATGCTGGGTGGCTGACCGTATCGACTCAGAAGACGGAACTCACAGGACACAAACGAATGCCCAACGTTATTTTGATCATTTACATTTTCTACTTGTACACCAACTTTGAATAATTTGTGATTCATTACTCTTTCCACTGTGTGGGGCTTGTTTTAAGCCAGTGGTTCTCAACCTTTTCAGGCTGCGACCCCCAAAATAATCATATTTTAAGTGGGGACCCCCCCCCCCCCCCCCCCACAATACGATCACTAAGAGTTGAGCATTACATTTTGTATAACACAGTTTTATTGTGAAAATAAACAGGACATACTCGGATTACATTTACTCAGAATACTTTTTCCATTGAGCTACCAACAAGTAGGTCGGGAGTGGCTTATTGTCGGTATCAGCCGGTAACACGTGGGAGTCTGTCCCCGTTACAATGCGCTAGACCCCTGGGAGATGGACTGCTGAGGTGGAGCGCCACACCTACCATCAGCTCCCAGTACTTGCCGCACAGCTTGCCAAGCCGTGCTACTCATACGCTGAGTTGGCGGTGCCCGGAATCGAACCCATGACCTTGTGGTCCAAAGGCGAGAGCTCTACCGACTGAGCTACCCGGGCACAGAGCTACCAAAACCGCTAAAATGGCAGGTTTCCATGGCACCTGCTGATTAAATCTTGATTAATCCTGGGCAGCCGATGTGTTAATGTGCAACATTGTTTTCTCACTCAACAGTAAACAAACGAACATAAGGTTTAAGTGTAAATAGCAGAACTACTGGCTCACACTGTGAGAATGTAGATCTGCTATTTTCACAATTTCTACCTCTAATATTTGGCAATTTGACCAATTTTAGAGGTAAGTGGGGGTCCAAAGAACTGACGATCTACAAGCTCACAACATCGCAAAAATATCTGTTGTTTTTTGGCAATTGTTCCACCACCAGGATAATGGATGTTGGGGATGGAGGGATTATATCTCCAAACTGGCTTGGGAACGCCTCGCTATACTCCCTGAGGGAGTGGAGGAAGTTGCTCGGGATAAGGAAATCTGGAGGTCTCAGTTGGAACTGTTACCCCCGCGACCCGATTCCGGATTAGTGGTTGAAGATGGATGGATGGATGGATGGGGATATTTTGATTATCACGATAATATCGTAAATAACAATTGCTTTGGTCACAATAATCGTGACATGAAATGTTCATAAGCACAGGACAGTACAGTACAGATACAAGGTCTACCGATATGATTTAAACCCAAGAAAGCACAATGGCTTATTTATATTGGGGTCTTGTTGTACTCATTTCATAGAGACATAAAATGACAGTCAACTATACACAGTACTATGCATAAAAAAAACATCATATAACAGTCAGAAATCAGGAATAGAGAATACATTAAAAACAATCGCAATGACTCGACTCTAAAAGTCCCTCCCTAACATTTTAGTCTCATTTTCATTTGTTGACGAAATTGTCAATATATTTAGTTTTTATATTTACCATAGTTTTTATTTGGTTTTCGTCAGTTTTATCTCTGGACGGATTAAATGCCATTCAACTGCCTCCATCCATACACTTTATGCTGTTGCGATAATGAATCTAAATAG
Organism: Nannobrachium achirus; assembly: GCF_963921795.1. Lineage (NCBI taxonomy): Eukaryota > Metazoa > Chordata > Actinopteri > Myctophiformes > Myctophidae > Nannobrachium > Nannobrachium achirus. The sequence continues at coordinate 179,500 of NC_137831.1, forward strand.
TAATGATAAATAAAATAAGCTTTGGCCTCAGCCTGTACCTTTTCAGCCAATAGTTATTGTTTCTTTTATTGTACTGTACTTTTAACGACAACATAAATGTGCAACAGATACATAGGCTATAATAAGAAGATCAAATACAATGGGTTAATTATTAATACTAAGCGTTTTAAAACACAAGCAGAACATGGATGTCTTTTAGAATCTGGTGAAGAGATTAGATGTTCTATTTTAAGTTTTGCCAGTAAATCATTCCACGACCAAGGACCTTGATAAAGCCTGGGTTTTATATCGCTAGGTTGGCACACAAGCTTGTTTAACTCTTTTGAGCTGTGCACCATGTACACTAGATAGAACAGATTAATGTTTTTGAGTTGTGCTCACATTCTTTCTAAAGCTGTATCTACAAGCACGCAATGCGGTGCAAACGAAGTGCTGTACGCTTGTATATCTGCTATTTTCACTTTCACATGACACTTTCACATGACAATATAATCTCTCTTTTGGGTCTGGACCTGAAAAGTTTGGGAACCACTGGTTTGGACCACATCTTATCAACAACTATGGCTGATGCATATGATTATCAAACCAAGTGATTTCAGAACTCAAGGATGCCAGGATGTTTTCAGCGAGTATAGAAATATTTGTCTTGATGCAAGAATTTTCATATAATATTCAATAATCCAAACGTGCTCAGAGATAACAAGGACAAGAAGTCAGCTGAAAAAAACACTTGCCACGGGGCAACCATTACTAGTCCCGATCACTACCGTACAAAATAGTTCCAAACACTGAATCATTACAATGGGTGTAGTGATATGTGATAACGTATTGATGTAGTCGTTTATATTGACCACAAGATGGCAATGTTCATTTCTCTGACTCATCTACCAACACCTATATATGGAACCCCACCCCACACATTTCCAGATCAATGTATGTACTAATGCTGCTACTCTACCACTGCCACCAGTCCTGAAGAACCAGAGTTTCTTCATTAGGATAAGAAACATTACAGATGATGCCACGCACGACACCACAAACCACTGTGATCGTGGCCACGGCGAGCTCGAAACTTTTTTTTTCCCAGCACATTTTGAATAACGCGCCATTTAGTCTTAGTCCCGTTTTAGTCGTTGGCCCTTGTTTTAGTCTAGTCTAGTCTAAGTCGACTAAATATCAAAACAATTTAGTCTTAGACTTTTAGTCTTCGTCTTTTAGGAAACATTTTTTAGGCTAAATATAGCCACATAACTCTGAACAAGTCATTGTCTTCTACTGCCTGTTACTTGGTCAAAATAAACCATACATAAAAGATGTATTTGGCTTTAATTTCATTTCAGTTACATACCAGTGTTTCAAATAATAGTCTTAGTCATAAGTCTTAGTCTTCTGAAACTGGCAGGAAACACATGCAATGCACATGGTCTCTACCTCGGAGTAAAGTGGCGGCGGCAGATATGTGAACTGGGTGACGTATGCCAGCAGCAGTGACCCCTGGTGGTCGGCCTCGGCGTCTGCGTCTGCGTCGCATCCCAGCAGGCAGTCCTGTCTGTGCTCCTCCGACACGGCCAGCTCGCTGTAGCTGGGAGGAGCTGTGACGACATAGAGGAGAACCTACGTTAGAACAGTGGTTCTCAACCTGTGGGTTAGCTAAATGTTAACGTCCTTTTCTCACTCAACAGTAAACAGACCAACATACTACAGTACAAGTGTATACAGGGTATCTGCACATTTCTAAAGTGACAATTTAAGGACTTCAAAGACCTTTTTAGTACCTCTGGTCAAACATTGGTAAAATTGTCAAATATTAGAGGCAGAAATTGTGAAAATGGCAGATCTACATGCTCACAACACCTCGCTATGCGAGGCATTGTGAGCATGTAGATCGGCTATTTTCACAATAGAATAGATCGAGTCAAACTAAATGTAATACCAACTCCTACACTTCCAAGTGCTTGTGCAGGGTGGGGGGGGGGGGGGGGGGGGTGCCAAATGTGCAACGATTGAGTAACGATTCTGTCCCTATCGAAGATATTTATTATTTAGCCTCTCAGACCCCAAAATTAAAATATCTTGTTATCGTTGGATAGGATTTTGTCCACACTTCCATGCTGTATTGAAGTGGTACCATAGGACCACAGGCAGCTGTTGGTAACCAATGGAGCATAAAATGAAACCAAATGGACCTCCATCATTTAGCTGGGGACCACCTGAAACCCCCTCAGGGACCAGCTGGTGGTCCCCGGACCACTGGCTGAGAACCACTGCTTTACGCCTTGGGTTTGAGAGGAAGGGCATGACCGGAAGGGAACCACCTTCCAGCCAAACGTTTGGTCACATTTGTCCCAAAAGGTCATGATAGGCCGTTTGGAGAGTGTTTTGGGGTACAGGGACGTGCAGAGAATGTTACGGATGCAGGGGCTGACATTTCTAAAAGGGCCTTTTGGTGGAAATATCAAAAATAGCAGACCCCAAAGCTCACAACGCGTCGCGCTTCAACGCGTTGTGAGCTTGGGGGTCGGCTATTTTTGGTGCGCGGTATCACACCGAACTAATCATAATCAAATCAATACTGGAGATGTGGCGTATGGCAAGGATTTCTACACAGAGAGGGCAATTATTTTAACATAAGATGCTGCATTCAAGTTCAGGAGACTTTGGACATGGCAATTCTCTTGAATGCTGCCTTCAGGTATGGCATGGAAAAAGGGCGTTTGCATTTCTTTCACCATAGTAAAAACTGCATTCATGTGTGTGTGTGTGTGTGTGTGTGTGTGTGTGTGTGTGTGTGTGTGTGTGTGAACGTACCCTCGGGTCTGTCGGACTCGTCCAGCCAGCTGATGTTGCTGCAGAGGCTGCTGATGCTGGAGGTTTGCGTGGAGCAGCTGTGCAGTGGGACACACACAGGTTCAAACCCCCAGGGACGTCCACATACACCTGTTAACAGAACAACAGACCGATGAGAAGCAAGGCTTGACATTAACATTTTGAGGCACGACAAGTACATTTCCCATACACTTGTCCGGATAAAACATTTAACGGTAACATTTTTCTTAAATGCATACATACAGGAAAAAAATATTGTTCTAATTTCAAAATATTTCCAGGAATTTCGTGACCGTGGGTAAAAAAAGAAGAAAAAATGTCTTGGTGTACGAGGACACCTGGTTTTATTAAAGCAATGTATAACAGCATGAGTATTGTCTTGCACTCTGATTAAAAGAAAGAAGTCAACAGTACAGCAAGTAATTACACACACATCACAACGCAAGTAAGAAATCTTCCTCCACCCACCATTTGTTATGTTACTGTATATTCTCACAGCAGAAAATTAGACATTGATATTATTGTCGGCTTGCCGTGGTTACAACCATCGTAAAATACGTATTGTCCAGTTACTAAAGAGTAAAGACGCATCCCGTAATGAACTGATACGGGAGGTTGGGAAATCATTACAGGGCGATTTATATGACAAATGACGGTGATTCTACTTTTCTCGTCTCGCTGTGTACGCAGAGTCGCAGACACACAAAAAGTTTGTGTGAGTGTGTGACAGAAGAAAAAGGGTTAAAGTTTCTTTTTGATCATGTATTTGCCTTTTCCAAATATCTCTTTAAAGCGTGGGATAGGAGGAGAAGGGTGACTTACAAATAGAAGAATTTAAATGTTTAATTAACCTTATATATTCCATGTGCAGGCTCATATGAATACATGTAGGCCTATATGTATTGTATGTATTTAGCTGTTGGCGGAGGTTGCACTGGAATGTCTGTCTTGGTTTAAAGATGTATTTGTTGTGTCTGATAATCTCATGACAAGAAATTGTCAAGACACGTAAATAAAATATTCATTCATTCATTCATTCATTCATTCATTCATTCATTCATTCATTTGTTCATTCACTCATTCACTCATTCGTTCATTCATTAATTAATTCATCCATCCATTAATCCATTCATTCACACACACACACACACACACACACACACACACACACACACACACACACACACACACACACACACACACACACACCAGGCGGAGAGACACAAAATGGACCCTTACATGGTGTTGCTGTAACTCTGAGAGTGTACACATGGAACCAAATGGACCCTTACAGCTCTGTAACTCTGAGAGTGTACAAATGGAACCAAATGGACCCTTACAGCTCTGTAACTCTGAGTGTACAAATGGAACCAAATGGACCCTTACAGGTCTGTAACTATGAGAGTGTACAAATGGAACCAAATGGACCCTTACAGCTCTGTGAAACTGAGAGTGTACAAATGGAACCAAATGGACTCTTACAGGTCTGTAACTATTAGAAATAGCCTACACATAACACAACTCCCTGTAGGCTGCAGTTGCCAAATACGTCCACCAGATGGCATCAGAAAACCATTTCATAGACTGACTGATCAGTGGTTCTCAACCTGTGGGTTGGGACCCCCAGGGGTGTCCCAACATTATTTTGGGGGGTCCCCAGATGATTAACTTAATGTGAAACATTGTTTTCTCACTCAACAGTAAACAAACCTAAGATAAAATATGATTATTTTGTGGTTCCAGCCTGAAAAGGATGAGAACTACTGCACTAGATAAAGCAGCTACAGCTAGATGTCCATTCAGGTCACTGTTCACAACACAGCCATAGGTATAACAAAACTAGGTCTGATTAAAGGAGTAGTTCACCCGCAAAATTACCTTAAACTCACCAACATTGCAGCTGTACAGAAAGCTTTAATTGTCCTCTGATTGTTGAGTTTAACATTGTTTAACTCATTGAATGCCTTTTCAAGATGGCCGCCAAGTACCAGGATGCCAGGTTCCTAAATTTCTAGTGCACGGATACATTTTTAGTGCACGGATCGTGCATGCCCATGAACCAAAAAATCCGCTTGGAAATCCGTTCAGGCATTCATGAGATAGAAGCCTTCAAAGTCAGACAAAACAAACACTGCCACCTTCCTAAATTTCTAGTGCACGGATCAATTTTTAGTGCACGGATCGTGCACGCCCATGCCTAGATCATGCACCATATGTGTAGTACTTTTTAACAGCTTTCAAACAAAAAAATCCGCTTGGAAATCCGTTCAGGCATTCATGAGATACAAGCCTTCAAAGTCAGACAAAACAGCCATTTTTGACATTTTGAAAGATGTGTTTGTTACGGGGCTAAACATGCAATTTCGCAATTGCGATCATGCCTAATACATTTGAGGCATTTTTAGAATTTTTTTTATAATTTTGGAAGCCATTTTCAAAATGGCTTCCAACTCGGGGAAACTCGGGCTGTGGCACCCTGTTACTACTGTAATAACTCGGGAAACTCGGGCCTTGGCAGTCAATGAGTTAATACAATCAGGTAGGGCTTTTCTGTTTGGATGAATGGCCTGCCAATGGTTGGTAAAACAACTCTAGATTAAACATATTAATTAAAAAAAGAAACAGTCTAACTGTAAACAACGTAATACCACAGGACCACAATAGAAACAAATCCTAGGGCTTTTTGTGTCCTTTTAGCAATCATTGTCAAATCCTACCACTGTACTATTTGCAAACTGTTAATTCATTATTCAATCAATGAAAAAAGGACAGTACAGTTCAGATACAAGGTCTACTAGAAGGATTTAAACCCAGGGAGGACGTTCAAGATGATGACGAACACAAATAGATCCTGCATTTCTGAAATGATTGTTGCTATCGCAGGGAGCTACTTAATATAGAAACCTGCAGCAGTTGTATCTGAAACACTTACTGGGTGATAATGACAACTGCACACGCACGCACGCACGCACGCACACACACACACACCAGAGCACACAAGGTTTTCAGACATGAACTGTTCAGACTCAGAGCAGCATGTTTAGGGTAGCAGATGCAGGATCCATACAGTATGCAACATGCTGTACATCTCTGACCTAAAACCTTTCCAAAGTGAACATTCATCTGAAAGTAACACATGATGCACATCTGCAATGTGTCATCTGTCATCGCACACTGAATTAACCACATAAACCCCAGCATTCACATTCTGGGGAAAGCCATTCATTGTGAGCTTGCAGATCATGTAGAGTGAAAACAGAAAATACACTAGTATAGAGCTTTGAGGGGTAGCAGTTTGTATTCTGAATGAAGGACATGAGAGGGGTCAGCAATTATTCTCTTAGCTTTCTTAACTACACTTTCCTCAAGGGTGAGGTGCTCCTTCACACCCATCACCTTCAATGCAATCCCAGCTAGTCTATTAATCTGTGCTTTTGACCTCACAGTCAAATTACCAAACCACTCACAAATTGTATAACGTAAAATACTCTCGATCACAGCATGATAGAAAAGCAGCATCACTCTCTGCTGTACACCAAACACCCTGAGCCTACGCAGAAAGTTAAGTCGCCGCTGGATCTTAGTACACACATGATTAACATGGACATCCCATGCTAACTTGCTGTCAATATGCACGCCCAAGTATTTGTATGAATCGAACTGAGCAATATTGACATTGTTTATGAGTAATGGAGTGTGGTCCCCCACATGACCTGAATGGAAAACCATTTCTTCAGTTTGTTTTGTGTTAACAGTGAGGTGATGGTCCTCACACCACTGTACAAAACTGCTTACCTCCTTCTCATACACAGAGGTGCTTGTCTTATCATCTATAAGACCCAAAATGGCTGTGTCATCGGAGAACTTAATATAGCAAACACTAGGATGACTGCTGATCCAGTCATTAGTGTACTATACCAAGACATTAGAGATGCATACTTCCCACAGATTACACACACCCGAAGTGAATTTGAAAACTCGACCAATGATGAAAAACTCCCATATCTACTGGGAGAAATACAACAATGCGCAAACACAGCAGCAAGATTTGTGACAAGTATAGAGACAGACACGAACAGGGAGACAATTAGAGATTCACACTTATTCAGCTCTGATGTGTTGTTCAGGTTCATTCAGAACAGAAATATAAGATAGTGTTTGTTCGTATGAGGCACAGAACGGAAGGCAATGTACAATATAAAGTAGAGTCTCATTAGATGGCACTGGCTCTATCGATTTTATACTCGAGTGTGTGTGTGTGTGTGTGTGTGTGTGTGTGTGTGTGTGTGTGTGTGTGTGTGTGTGTGTGTGTGTGTCTCACCAGGAAAGCACACAGCATGAAGAAACTGATGAAATAAACAATAGCAAAGTTGCTCCTGCAGGTGAACTCCTCTCCTGGTTCAGAGTCGGCCTCTGGATCGCATGGCTTCCCAGGCAGACTGGCTAGCATGATGTCCTGCCACGCCTCCCCTGTGGCACACCTGCAATAAGAATACCATAACACATCACCGCTTTCAACTAGGCCGGCCACAAGTATTAAATAATGGCCTAATCCAGGGGATTCATGTCAATTTGTGTCTTCAGATATGACGGTTCAAGCTGCTGCTTGAACCGTCAAATAGATAGATAGATTCCTTTGTTATCCCAAGGGGGGAAATCAGTTGCCCAGAGGCAGCACAGCAGTATAAGGTTATTTACAAAGTTACAGAGAAGTATGAAAACGATAAAAAGAAAAAACAAGAACAGAGTATAGAGTACAGTAAGTATAGTAAGAGCAAGGTACAACAAGAAAGGGAACGAATAATATATATAAATATATATACATAAAGTGTCCTAAAGCACAACTATTAATATAATACAGTGCCCAAATCAAAGTGACCATAACAGTCAATGCTAGTTAGTGCAACAAGTATCTCTACATCATGTCAAACACAAGCAGAAAAAAAACTGCTAACACAACCTAATAGTGCAGTGTCCAAAGGTCAGAGCGATAAAAACAAAAGAAAAAAATCACACCTGTGTGAACTGAGCGGTGGTCGTGGAGGCTGCGCAACAGCAAAACATATATATATATATATATATATACCGGTATGCAACCATCCATGTGTGTGTGTGTGCAACAACAGCGCCCCTCCCTTAACATATGTGGTCAAAAAAGGTACTGTAGGCTACAGACACGGACGGACGCAGACAGACAGACCCACACACACGGCCACGTATAGGAGCGTTGTGACCACCGCTCAAAAACAAGAAAGGGTGACGCAGCAAGACGCACAAGAGCACCCTCCATGGAAGGTCCTTAGAAGTCAGAGTCAGTGCAGATATAGTTCCAGTAAAGAAAATCAATTCTTAAAAAAACTTGAACTTTCACTCTGTACTTGGTCTGCTCTTTTTCCCCTCTACACCAAAGCTCTTTGCCGAAAATAGCCGATCTACAAGCAAAGTTCTCCGAATATGGACGATATATAGGGGTTCAAGTGGTTATTATAAAAAAGGAGAAAAAGGGTTTTTATAACACAAAGATTTGGAGGACCCCCTATAATAACTCTGAGGACCCGGAGAATCGGAGCAGCAGGAGCAGTTTTGCAGTCGCTAAATCGCACTGTTGTGAAGGAAAAAAAGAGTTGAGCCGTAAAGGCAAAGCTCTCTGTCTACCGAGCAATCTTCCTTCCTGCTCTCACCTATGGTCATGAAGTGTGGGTCATGACCCAAAGTATAAGGTCGCGGGTGCAAGCGGCACACATGGGTTTCCTCAGACGGGTGGCTGGTATCTCCCTTAGAGATAGGGTGAGAAGTTCAGTCACCCGAGAGAGACTTGGAGTAGAACCGCTGCTCCTTCACTTGGAAAGGAGTCAGCTTAGGTGGTTGGGGCATCTCATACGGATGCCCCCCGAGCGCCTTCCTAGGAAGGTCCTTGGTGCACGTCCCACTGGGAGGAGACCCCGTGGCAGACCAAAGACCAGATGGAAGGACTATATCTCCAAACTGACTTGGGAACGCCTGGGTATACTCCCTGAGGGAGTGGAGGAAGTTGCTCGGGATAAGGAAATCTGAATGTCTCAGTTGGAACTGTTACCCCCATGACCCGATTCCGGATAAGCGGTTGAAGATGGATGGGTGGATGGCAACACAAGTTTGTCTGTGGGTTGTATTAATATTTAACAAATGAAAAGTATCAAAAGATTAAATGTATTAACTACATACAGGTTCCTTTTTCCATTTCCTGAAAAGTAACAGCGTTGGACTTGGGCCAACGGCTCCGCCGTAATTGAAAAAAAGTCAGCACCGCATTCCAACAGATAGCATCAGCCAGGGAACTATGCTTATTGTACCACAAATCTCCTCCAACGAGCTGTTGTGTTTTACAAAGCTCAAAGCATCAAACTGTTTTACAAGTACAAGAGTTGAACTGTGCTTGAGTTATTTTTCCATACAACTCTCTTCACCAAAAAATAGCCGATCTACAAGCTCACCACGCATCTTGTGGTGAGCTTGTAGATCGGCTATTTTTGGTGAATGTCCCCCAAGAATAGGATGTTGGGGTTTGAGTGATTGAATAATAAGTATAAAAGTCTATTTACAGGTCTGGATCAATAACAGCCTGTCAGGCCATGGCTACAGCTGAAGTCAGATGATGTAGGCAAAATAAGCCAAGATACATTGCTCAAAGAATTGATATTTGAGCAGTACTACAATATACTGGAACATTTTGATTCCCTTAAATTATTTGAGCAGTATATAGAACAAAGGTCTGCACCTATAACCCAGCTCTGAGATGGTATTTAGCAGAGGTTGGTTGCGACCGAAGGTCGCAGTTTAGTATGTGAAATGGCACATCATTTTTTAATTTTTTTACGGTCTATGGGTTTGCCTGTCTGACATCCCGCTCTGACATCACTGTGATGTCAGGGGAACCACACTAACATACAATCCCTTTTATGCCCATATGTGGAGTTCTCCTGATGTCATCAATATTAAGCCCATATCTAACAGGATTTATTATGGGAATGCCCATATATGGAGGCCACATACTACACTAACAGAATCCATATATGGCCAAGACAGCCCATATCTGTGTGGCTGGTTCTACAGGCTGGGATCTCCATGTATGGGCATAAAAGTGATTAGTATGATGTCAGATGTCATACAGACGTCATAGGACTTTCACATAAGGAATAACTGGTAAGCATGTTTGGGCTCTCACAGCATATCTCCATATGCAGTACAAGGACCTCCATATATGGGTACCAGGGGTCTCCATATATGGGTAACTGGTCCGATATACATCACTGGCCAGATGGCCAAGACATGGCGCGACCTCACCCTTTAAGCTGGCCGCACACTAGCCGATAATCGGGCTATTTAATTACCCTCCCGACAATCGGGCTGCCACCGACTGAAACGGGCCCGACAATCGGGCATGAACGTCGTCTAGCGTGAGGTCTCACAGATCCACTCGGAGCCCAGCCGAGTGGCTCGGAGGACGATCGGGGGTTGCCCGACTCTTTTCAAACATGTTTGATATTTTCCTGGATCAGTACTGGTCTGGAATAGCAGCAGGGGACTGATTGAGCCGCTGATAGACGCAAGTCTCTGAGCATCTGAGTGACAGAGCTATCTCTTTTTCTCTCTCCACACACACACACACACACACACACACACACACACACACACACACACACACACACACACACACACACACACACGAAATCAATCAATCAATCAACAAAGACGTAAAACTAGGCCAAACCAATTAGTGCAAGTCTGGACTCGCTAATAACTTTCCAGCTCTGCTCTCCTCCTCCAACTCCAATTAAGTTACATTAAACTTATGGTTCTCACTCTCAAATGTAGGCTATGATAAACCTGTGCATTCTCCATGTTTCCACCTCAAAATGCTGGATTACAGTTCTTCAAATGGACCAGACAGAACCGTCCTCTTTCTCTCTCTCTCTCTCTCTCTCTCTCTCTCTCTCTCTCTCTCTCTCTCTCTCTGGGACATTGGATTTGGATCTCCGTGCCCTCGGATCTTTTTTTAATGATTATATTTGATTGATCCATCCGCCCACACCGCGATAATTTGTTAAAAGACAGGGGAAATCATGATTGAAAGCCTATAGGCCATGGCCAGTTGGCCACTAAAGTAAAAGCAGACACGTGCCTGTCTTGAACTTGAACCTGTCTTGAACTTGAACCGTCCGTGGTGGAAGCAGCCTACAACAGCAGCTCACCCCACGTCAGTTTCTCTGATGGTCCGTGCACGGTGCAGTTATGTAATCTCTACTCCTTTCAAGTTCCAATTGGCCATAAGTAGCCTACAACTCGTTGTTTGATCTACCAGCTGGGTTAACAACTCCTGGCTACTCCGGGCACAGCGCGCCCCGCATAGCCAGGCGTTTCGTATTTTAACAGACAGCAGGTTTAGAAAATATGCGCGCACGTTACCTTAACTATTATAAAATAAAATGACTTTATCAAAACTGACAATGATAAACCTGGAGCGGACATGAAAGAAACATAATGGATATAGGCCTAATAGGCCTGTCCTTTTTAAAGCATTACAGTATATTTGGGACTGAAAACTAGTCCCCCCCCCCCCAAAAAAAAAAGCAATACACATAAATACACTGCTTATTATTTCAAATAATGATCCACATCCATCCTCCCAGGTTGTATCATGATTGCTTGCGATGGGAATTAAAACTCAATAGTCGCGAGTTTGTTTTATATCAGCAGAAATAGTCACTACCAGTCAGTCACAGACTGGAGTGGGAACAGCGCACGAGTGCAAGTAGGCCTACACGCCCACTGCCTGATCTACAAACCCTACAATGTGGCGCGGAGGGACGCAGTTTGATCTTGGAGATCTGATATGTTCTCTGCGCAACACAGTCATACGACTAATCATAAATCAGACACCATGAGAAGCACCAGCAGACAGCGCGCAGCACTTGACTTTAGCAGTGGAGAGAGAGGGGGAAAGTCGATCAGAGTTGATCCATGGATGAACATGAAACGCGTCAAAGTGAACTCATAGTCATAGTATCATTTGAAGCTTTTTTTTTTTTTTCGTTGCGTGAGGCAATGGTGTGTTTGTGAGTGGATAGCATAATGTGTTTGTTTGTATGTGCGTCTGCGCGCGTGTTGCAAGGCGAAGCTCTCGGAACAGTGACGTTTAGTATTCATTATATAAATTATTTATTTATTATTGCTGCGTTTGGGCCCGACTCAATCGGAATAGAATCCTGTAGCGTGCGGTGCGCCCGACTGTTCAAAACGGCTAGTGTGAGCCTGTTTAGATTCTCTGGCCAGATAATCTGAAAAAATGATCCTGTAGTGTTTAATTCTACCCGATTCAGTCGGGCCCGATTATCGTGTAGTGTATGGCCAGCTTTAGGGCGAGGTTGCTTGTCTCCCTGAGGCGTCTTACTAGTATTTAATGACCGTAGTCATAAAGGCTTCCTCTAGGCTGAGGTCAAAGGTGCTGCCATCTCTAATACAGACACTTCCCTGGACTCTTCATCAACTACAACATCTGGTGTATTACAGTAGCTCACACACACACACACACACACACACACACACACACACACACACACACACACACACACACACACACACACACACACACACAGGTCAGAGGTCATTCCAAAGGCTCAGAGCTAGCAGGGAGAAGAGTGTCAAGTTGTGGTTCAGGACCCCCAGGGGGTCCCCAGGTGATTCTCTTTACAAGGGTTCGTTTTAGACTGTACTCAGAGAAAAGAAAAGATGGGTGTTAAAATTATTTCATTTACTGCTTTCTATTGTTTTAGAGCGAGTTTAATGATTTTGATTTCAGTGGTTGAGTACAATAAGCCCATTCCCAGGATGCACCACAATCTTTCACGGTCAGATGTGACAATGAGCTTGTAGAAAAGGCGACATGTTGTGATTTATCATCATCATAATCTTCCTCAGTGTGTGTGTGTGTGTGTGTGTGTGTGTGTGTGTGTGTGTGTGTGTGTGTGTGTGTGTGTGTGTGTGTGTGTGTGTGTGTGTGTGTGTGCATACCTCTGTCCCTCCGTGTCCAGCTCCTTTATGGGGGCTTTGATGACCTTCTTCTTCAGCGAGGCGTGTTCCTCTATCGTTCTCCTGGCTCCTTCCAGGTCTTGAGGGAAGTCCTTTGTGGACACCGTGTCCTGCATCTCCTCCAACCTGGCCAAGGCCACGCGCACCTGTTGCAACAAAATGGTCACAGGTCACTGTATAGGTGAACCCAAAGGAAACTTATGGAAGTTGTGCCACATCCATTGAACAGTGCTTGAACATCAAGGAATCATCAGGACATTTCCCAGGGAACCCATTTGTACAGTTATAAGTGCAATAGACAACATTTAGCCGCTAGATATCACATTCTCAACACAAATATGGTTACTTATAAGTTATTTCCCTGACTCAAGTCTGCAAGACAGCATTTGAGCAGTTAGCAACGTTTTAAAGTGTTGGCCGATGTGTTGGCCACCACAGTATCACAGTAAGTAAGAGATGGGCCAGGGGGGTACTGTAGGTTAAGTGGATTTCAGGCCATGATCTCATTTGGACACATACCCCGACTCCATTTCAGCTAGAGATGCTGGGATTTTTCACTTTCGATCCGATTACCAATATGGCAGAATGAATACCGGGATTTCAACTCACATCCTCCACCTCTCACATTATAATGATAATTCAAATAATCCTTTCCTCGCTGCCTTGGAGAAGTAGGACAATGTGTAAACACAGAGCTGTTAAATAACCCCAAGAAGACTGGGAGCTTTTGAAAGAGGACGGAAAAGAAAGGAAATGTATGTAGATGGGTTAGGTAAAAATATTGTACACAAATATCTGTTTATTTCCGAGGTTCAGAGAGACCCGACCATTGAATGATTATTAAAGCCCCTTGCGTGCCTCTGCCTTTCATGTGCTGAGGTCTCACTCACTGCAGCCGTGCGCTGTTAACTGATTGACAGGCAGAAGAAGGCTGCCAATGAATCTATAATATTAACACCAAAACAAAAGCCAGGGATAAAGGAATGCTTTTAGGCTATTTTCTATCTTGAGAGGTAAGTCATTTTCGGTTTGTTTTATCATGAGTGTCAGTGTACACGGGTGCTTTCTCATCAGCCGGGCAGCAGCAGACTTGCCTTGGAGTAGCTATGCATCACACATGCATTAAGCACCAAAGCTCTTTTTCCCCCACTGTTAATCTGATCCTAGACCAGCATAATTATCTCACAGTTACACAACCATTCATTTTTCCCCCACTGTTAATCTGATCCTAGACCAGCATAATCATCTCACAGTTACACAACCATTCTTGTTGCTGCCTTGCTGCTAACTGACCTGATCCTAGGTCAGCCAAAACGCAGCACACATGTTAACCCATTCAGGCCGGGAACACATTTTAGTGTATGGAAGGGGCTTACAGTACATGTACAGTATGTAGCAACATATTTGTTTTTGTAGGCTAATTTCTGATTTTACGTGGTGCTGCTGTAACTCTGAGAGTGTAGAAATGGAACCAAATGGACCCTTACAGCTCTGTAACTCTGAGAGTGTACAAATGGAACCAAATGGACCCTTACAGCTCTGTAACTCTGAGAGTGTACACATGGAACCTAATGGACCCTTACAGCTCTGTAACTCTGAGAGTGTACAAATGGAACCTAATGGACCCTTACAGCTCTGTAACTCTGAGAGTGTACACATGGAACCTAATGGACCCTTACAGCTCTGTAACTCTGAGAGTGTACACATGGAACCTAATGGACCCTTACAGCTCTGTAACTCTGAGAGTGTACACATGGAACCTAATGGACCCTTACAGCTCTGTAACTCTGAGAGTGTACACATGGAACCTAATGGACCCTTACAGCTCTGTAACTCTGAGAGTGTACACATGGAACCTAATGGACCCTTACAGCTCTGTAACTCTGAGAGTGTACACATGGAACCTAATGGACCCTTACAGCTCTGTAACTCTGAGAGTGTACACATGGAACCTAATGGACCCTTACAGCTCTGTAACTCTGAGAGTGTACACATGGAACCTAATGGACTCTAACAGGTATGAGTAGGCCTACAGGCTGATATCATTATTCAGTATTACAGTAGGCCTACATGCTGATATTCAGTATTACAGTAGACCTACAGGCTGATATGATTATTCAGTATTACAGTAGGCCTACAGGCTGATATCATTATTCAGTATTACAGTAGGCCTACATGCTGATATTCAGTATTACAGTAGACCTACAGGCTGATATGATTATTCAGTATTACAGTAGGCCTACAGGCTGATATTATTATTCAGTATTATTATTCAGTATTACAGTAGGCCTACAGGCTGATATTCAGTATTACAGTAAGCCTACAGGCTGATATGATTCTTCAGTATTACAGTAGGCCTACAGGCTGATAGTATTATTCAGTATTACAGTAGGCCTACAGGCTGATATTATTATTCAGTATTACAGTAGGCCTACAGGCTGATATTCAGTATTACAGTAGGTCTACAGGCTGATATTATTATTCAGTATTACAGTAGGTCTACAGGCTGATATTATTATTCAGTAGTACAGTAGGTCTACAGGCTGATATTATTATTCAGTATTACAGTAGGCCTACAGGCTGATATTCAGTATTACAGTAGGCCTACAGGCTGATATGATTCTTCAGTATTACAGTAGGCCTACAGGCTGATAGTATTATTCAGTATTACAGTAGGCCTACAGGCTGATATTATTATTCAGTATTACAGTAGGCCTACAGGCTGATATTCAGTATTACAGTAGGTCTACAGGCTGATATTATTATTCAGTATTACAGTAGGCCTACAGGCTGATAGTATTATTCAGTATTACAGTAGGCCTACAGGCTGATATTATTATTCAGTATTACAGTAGGCCTACAGGCTGATATTCCCCCATGTTGACAAAATGTTGTGTACGGTAAATACAATACAAACAATAGGGCTAAATATAAGTCAACAAAATAACAATGCATTGACATATTGACATTGACACATGTCTAAAGAAGGTTAGCCCTGCTATGAAGTGGTATTATTACGAATAAAAGACAGTCCAATGTTGGTAGATGCATACTGTGTAGCCTACTGTAAGTGCAAATGTAGTCACAAATTGCAACACTAGATATTTCTTTTTTGTAATCGGATGAATCTAGGTTTGCAATACCTCCCATAGGCAGCCAATGCATCAAAACGTTTTTGTTTGTTTTTTGCTATCTTTCTTGACATGTAGATGGGTCCTTGAAAAGGAAATGGCAGAGAATCACTGGGTTAGGTTGTGTAGAATATCATTCCCAGGTATTTGTATGGCTTTATCAGTGATTCCCAAACATTTTAATGTCAAGAACCCCCTGTCTGACATGCATTAGGCTACGGACCCCCATTTAATGGCATTTCTATCTCTGAGAACCCAATTTATATTCTAAAATCAATGTTAATTTAACTCAGAGAGTGTGGTTGAATTTGCACACTCTCTGAGTTACATATGGGGTCCATTTGGTTGCTAACTTTATCTGGGGACCCCTGGAACTCCCTGAAGGACCTCTGGGGGTCCCCTAGCCCCTCTCACACTTAACTCTGAATTAAGTAAGATCTGCACATGGCTTAACGACAACAAATTATCAATTCACCTGGGAAAAACGGAGTCCATCCTCTTTGGATCAAATCATAACCTCAAAAAAGTCGAAAACTTCACAATCAAAGTGGGTGACAAGGTCATAACACGAAAAAACGAAATCTCTTACTTAGGATGCATCCTTGAAGCTAATCTTTCCAGTGAAAAGATGACTTCTAAAGTAATAAATAAAATCAACCAACGTACTCGTTTCCTACAGAGGATCGCCCCGATGGTCAATTTCAACACACTGAAGACCATAGCTGGTGCTATAATCCAGCCCCTCTTTGACTACGGAGTCCACGTATAGTATCGTGACGCACCACAAGCCCTGAAAACTAAACTCCAAACAGCCCAAAATAAACTAATTAGGGTCCTGCTTATCCTTCCCTATCAGACTCACCTCACCGCTACTCACCAATTAAGAGTGGGGTGGCTCAGAGTAGATGACAGAGTACAGCAACTTGCAATGGGCCTGGTGTACAAGATACACTACACCACTATGATACCCAAGTACCTTTCAAAATACTTTATAAACATTAAGGATGTCCATAATTACAACACCAGAGGCAGCGCCACAGATCACTTTCAACCCAGAGTCAAAACCAACAAAGGGTCAAACTCTTTTTTCTGCTATACCACCAAAATGTGGAAAGCTTTACCGAAGGCCATAAAGGAGTGTGGATCACTAGCATCCTTTAAAATTGCCCTGAAAAACCACTTACAGGCAGCAGCCGTTCGCAACTGGTAAAAAATGAACCTAGCCCAACCCTACCCTCCCCTGCCCCTTCTCTGTATATACTGTTTGTTTTAGACTTACTGTCTTTTTTTGTTTTTCTTTACATATCTACTGCATAGTACTGTGTTCTATTTGTCTGTCATTCAATGTTATATGAGATACTTCAATGGTTTCCAGTGGAAATAAGCTTAGTCTTTTCATGGATCTCCTTTTAGTAGACCTTGTACCAGTGAACTGTACCGTCATGAAACTGTACCTTTTCCTATGCAAACTTCTAATAAAGTCTTCAATCAATCAATCAATCAATCAATCAATCAATCTCGCCTCTTCAGAATACAAAGTAACAAGAAGGAGCGAGTGGGGCTAGGGGTCCCCGGACCCCACTTTGAGAAGCAATGCATTACAGGGAGGAGAAGAGGCAACAACATGAGAAAGTGAATGACAGACTGAAACTAGTTTATAGTTGATATATTCATACCTGGAGGCTGGAGGCGATGTCTTCTCATCAAACTGTGTACATTAAATCCTTCATTGGTCCTTTTGATGCACCTGCGTTTGTGTTGGTTTAATCCTGCTGTTAAAACCGTTTATATTTACTCTATGGTTAAAACACGGTAGAAGCGTTTGTGTTGGTTTAAGCCAAGCTGTTACTGGTAAAACCTTTTATATTTACTCTATGGTTAAAACACGGTAGAAGCGCATTTTCAAACGGTGGACTTACTGGGAGAAAGAGAAGGTAGTTTACACTGCTAAACATTGTTGTGTATGTTTCTGTTCAACTTGTTGTTAGACAGTTAGCGACGACAGTAAACTAAACAGCATGAATTAAAGCTCCCAGTGTGCAGTCTGCTGCGTGACGTCTCTGTGTGTGTGTGTGTGTGTGTGTGTGTGTGTGTGTGTGTGTGTTTTGATTGAAGAATTTATTAGAAGTTTGCAATAGAAAAAAGTACAGTTTCATGACAGTACAAATCACTGGTACAAGGTCAACTAAAAGGAGATCCTAGAAAGCCGAGGCTTATTTCCACAGGAACCACACTTTAAGTATCTCATATAACATTGAAAGACAGACGGATAGAACATAGTACTTTATCTAGGATAATATCAGTTTCAAAAGCATAACCTCAAATACAAAAGGCAGAATACAAAGAAAAGGGGGGGGGGAGCATGGGGGCTTAGTCTATTTACAAGTCATGGGTAGCTGCTGTCTGAAGGTGACTTTTCATACCAATTTTGAAGGAGGCTAGGGATTTGCTCTCCTTTAGGGCTTGTGGAAGGGCGTTCCACATGTTGATGGTATAGCAGGAGAACGAGTTAGCGCCTTGTTTAGTGTTAAATCTACGCTGATGATGATTAGTGGAGCTGCCTCTGGTGTTATGATCGTGAACATCCTTGACCTTTAAGAAGTAGTTTGTCAGGTACATGGGAATCTTGGAGGTGTAGTGTATCTTGTACACCAGGCCCATTGCAAGATGCTGTACTCTGTCAGCTACTTTGAGCCACCCCACGCTTTCGTGGTGATGCTCGGTAAGGTGGGTCAGAGGAGGGAGACCAAGCACAACCCTAATTAGTTTGTTTTGGGCTGTTTGGAGCTTTAGCTTTAAGGCAGCTGGGGCGTCGCGATACCAGACAAGGACTCCGTAATCAATGAGGGGCCCAATAAGAGCACCTCCTAGTGTCTTTCGGGATTTAATATTGATCAGCGGGGCAACTCTTTGCAAGAAGCGAATTCGTTGATTGACTTTATTGATTACCTTGGTGGTCATTTTTTCACTGGATAGGTTAGCCTCCAGGATGCAACCCAGGTAGCAGATGTGTTTTTTTCTTTCTATCACAGTGTCACCTACTTTAATTGTGAAGTTCTCAACTAGGCTAAGTTTCTGACTAGATCCAAAGAGGATACATTCAGTTTTGCCTAGGTGAATTGAGAGTCTGTTGTCATTGAGCCAGGTGCAGATCTTGTTAAGTTCGCAGTTAAGGGCCTTTTCAACCTGCAATATGTCTCTGCCTGAGACTACGAGAGCCGAGTCGTCCGCGAACAGAAACAGATTGCAGTCACAAGCAGATGACATGTCGTTTACGTATATTAAGAACAACAGTGGTCCTAGTATACTCCCTTGAGGTACTCCACAGTTTACTGGGAGGGGGGGGGACAGGGTTCCGTTGACTTCCACCATCTGTTCCCTCCCCACCAAGTAAGAGTGCATCCATCTCACTGCTGTGCTATCAAGACCAATAGCTTTGAGTTTTTCAATCAGAATAGAATGATCGACGGTGTCAAATGCCTTCTGGAGGTCCAGCATGACCATGCCGCAATATTTGCCATCGTGAATTTCACGTTTGATGTAATCATTCAAATAGATGAGGCATGTATCTGTGGAATGGGACTCTCTGAAGCCAGACTGGAACTCGTAGATCAGTTTATTCTCTTCAAGATATTTAGCCACCTGTTCATAGACAATTTTTTCCATTACCTTAGAGATGGAACTAAGGATTGAGATTGGCCTGTAGTTGCCAGGGTCAAGTTTACTGCCTTTTTTGTGCAGGGGGGTTACCTTGGCTAATTTGAAGTCCTGGGGGACAAAACCCTGCTTGATAGATAGATTAATAATATGGGTAATGATTGGGGCAATGGTGGCAGCTGAGTCTATGAGAAATTTGGGGGCGATTTTATCATGGCCAGCGGCCTTGAATTGAGGTAGGGTGCGCAGTTTTTTAAACACTTCATCAGTTGTCACCGTGGCAAGTTTAAAGTTGTCTTTGCATACCCCAAGGTTCCTGTAGAATTTCAAGATGTGCCTAACACCAAACAGCCCAGATGGAGCGGGCAGTTTATTGACCAGATTTTTGGACATGGAGGTGAAGTAGATGTTGAGATTTTTGGCTACATCAAGACTATCAGTGAGGAGGGTTATGGGAGTTTGGATGGATATGTTGCTGGCTATGGATCTGAGTTTAGCACCACAGCCTAGCTGGGTTTTAAATAGCTTCCATAGGTCTCGTGGTTTGTGGATGTTTTCCTCAACTTTCTCATCCAAGTAGTTTTTTTTGGCAGAAAGGATTAAGGAGGTTGTCCGATTTCTCAGTTTATTAGCCTCTAAACTGACTATTTCTAATTTGGCTTCAAGGTGTTTATTGGGGCCTTTTTTGAGTTTGTGATTATATTTGCGTTTCTCAGAGTATTTTTTGTCTCTGAGTTTCATTGATTCACAGATTTCCGAATTCCACCATGGCTGTGAGCGGGCTTTAACCCTGACCCTACGCAAAGGAGCCACTTCGTCTAGGGTAGTGTTGAAAATGGATTTAAAGCCTAGCCAGGCTTCATCGACCTGAGTGCTAGCTAGTACTGGGGACCAGTCAGATTTCTCCAGTTTGTGGTTAAAGGCTTCGCTAGAGTAGGTTTTGAGGTTTCTAGCTTCAACTGTTTTGTGGCCGTCAGCTTTGGACTTATGTATTTTGCGCGTGCAGTAAATGATATCATGGTCGCTTAGACCACCACATTCAATAGTCCCACTCGCGGAGACTTTAGATTTGTCTGTGGTTACAATGAGATCTATGGTGGTTTGAGAGTTATCTGTAACCCTAGTTGGCTTGGTGATGAGCTGAGTGAAACCCTGTTGATTACATAGCTTATTGAACTTTTTGAATAGAGGAGCTTCTTTACGAAGCATGTCTATGTTCCAATCGCCAATAATGTATTTTTCAACATTGTCCACCGGTGCAAGGCTCTCCTCCAGTAACTCACAGAAATCATTTTGGTCGGGCGGTCTATAGATGGCACCGATTAGTATGTTTTTAGCTTTCTTAAGAATCACTTCCACCCATACAGTTTCTAAAGAGCTGTGTTGTAGGTCAGGGCGGGGGATATACTTAATACAGTTATGAACATACATGCATACACCACCACCAAATCTGTTTCTATCATTTCGGATGACCGAGTAGTTGTCAATTTCGATCTGAGAGTCAGTGATAGAGTCATCAAGTTTGGTCTCTGAGAAGGTTAGAAAATGGACCTTACCTTCGTGAACCATATGCTTGATTTGTTCATATTTAGCAAACAAACTGTTAATGTTTAAGTGCATAATATGAATACCTCTTTTCACAAAGCGGCTGGCAAAGTCCATGGCAAGGTCCATGGAAGTGGTGTTCGCATCGGCGTCGGTGGGGGAGGGGGGGTTGGTTGCAGTCTCTGGGGGCTTCAGAGGGGGACAAAGGGACAAAGTGGTCTCCATGTAAAGTTGGGGGATGGGGTGGTGGGGGGCCGTGGTCACCGATTTAACCCAGGTTGAAAACAGTGCTTTGGCCTTCTCCGTTAGCCAGCGTGGAGCAGAGTTAATGTAGACTCTGTTCTGGGGTGCTGGGTCCACGAGGGGGTCCGCCGGGTCCATGAAGGGGTCCGCCGGGTGCGTCTGCAGGTCGGGTGGGTCGGGGGGGGGGGGGCGCCGGGGTCCGGTGTTGCGTGACTTGCGTCGATGATGCTGGTCTCGTGCTGAGCTAGTCATGCGGGGGCGATCGCCGAGGGTTCTCCGGGGGTCCGTGAGCCAGGGGGTCCTTCGACGATCCGTGAGTCCGCGGAGGCGACTGCCGTGTGATCGTCGGGGGTCGGCTGGTCAGGACATCTGGAGTAGCCCGTTGTTAGTCCCTCAGGATTGTGTGTGTGTGTGTGTGTGTGTGTGTGTGTGTGTGTGCGCGTGTGGGCGTGCCTACTACGCGCGCGCGTGTGTGTGCGTGCTTGCTGCGTGTGTGCGTGCGCGCCCGAATTCACTAGGGGCACAAGTTCTAGCGTAGCACCGGGCCGCTCCCTGACCGTAGTGGCACAGCGTCTCGGGTGCTACACCAGAATGGGTGCCCCTGATGAATTCGGTGACCATCTACACTGCATGGCGCATGCGCACTGAAACTAGTGCTTTTTCTGCTGCTCTACTTCATTTCAAGTTGCTATAAAAGTTAGATGGTTTAATTCGTTTTTTAATGTATTGTGTAAGATAAACACTGTAAAGATTTATTATCAGTTAAAACTGGAACAGCTAAAAAACATTTCACTAGTTGTTCTCAAAGTGGGGTCCGGGGTCCTTGAGGGAGTTCCAGGGGGTCCCCAGATAAATGATAGTTAGGAACCAAATAGAACTTTATGGGTCTGTAACTCAGTGAACAAATAGAACCAAATGGACCCGTTCCATTTGTACTCTACTATTTTAACATAGATTTTATAATATAAATTGGGGTCCCAGTGATATACATATAGCCTAGTGTATTTAGAAATCCTAGTTCTAAGTAGCCTGACACTTCAGTCCGCACATCACCACCCCCTGCTGGTGGGTGGTTTGTAGTGTGGACTGAAGCTGCACGTATTTTAATCTATTTCGAAGGCGCCTTTAGAGCGGGCGAATTGAATGGGCCAATCAGGGTTGTATGCTTGGGGCACGTGGTTTGGCTGCTCCGGTCCCAGCCCCCTCCAAACAGAGCTCTTGAGCTCACGTGAGACTCGCTCGTGGACTCTGATTGGTGTCCTCTGCCCACGTGAGAGTCTAGTGGACTCTGATTGGTCCGTGAAAACTGTCATGGCGGAGTCAGACTCGACTTGTATTATTTTAATAAACGATGCAATAGTGCTGTTTCATCACGTTTTAATACCATTTTGCACTAACATAAACATGCAGACATATAATATGTTATGAGAAATAACGTATTTTTGCAATGTCACGCCACGTCGCCGTCGCGTGGGTGTGTGTGTGTGTATGTGTGTGTGTGTGTGTGTGACGTCAATAGGCTTTAGCCCGCCTCCGGCGAAGTAGAATCTCCGTCCCCGGTTTCAGACTCTCTTCCCCCCACGTAGTGTGGTGTATGAGATGTCGGACGCTAGCAGTCAGGCTAAGTTCTAAGTTCAAACATTAGCCAAATTGTAAAATAAATATTTCAAACATTTTGAAAATAGCCGATCTACAAGCTCATAGCGCTCGAAAACATTTTATTGGGGACTCATTCGAATGACCACCTGTTGGTCCCGGGACCCATTACTTTGAAAACCTATAGTAACATCACTGGAAATGGTAAAAAAAAAAAAAAAAAAAAAAAAAAAGACATCTCTTGATTGATTGATTGAAGAATTTATTAGAAGTTTGCAATAGAAAAAAGTACAGTTTCATGACAGTACAAATCACTGGTACAAGGTCAACTAAAAGGAGATCCTAGAAAGCCTAGGCTTATTTCCACAGGAACCACACTTTAAGTATCTCATATAACATTGAAAGACAGACGGATAGAACATAGTACTTTATCTAGGATAAAATCAGTTTCAAAAGCATAACATCAAATACAAAGGCAGAAAAAAAGAAAGGGGGGGGGCATGGGGGCATAGTCTATTTACAAGTCACGGGTAGCAGCTGTCTGAAGGTGACTTTTCATACCAATTTTGAAGGAGGCTAGGGATTTGCTCTACTTTAAGGCTTGTGGAAGGGTGTTCCACATGTTGATGGTATAGCAGGAGAACGAGTTAGCGCCTTGTTTAGTGTTAAATCTACGTTGATGATGATTAGTGGAGCTGCCTCTGGTGTTGTGATCATGAACCAACAATATAATGATGAACAGAGGTCCAAATGCCACAGTTTGCTTTGGATGTGGATGAGCACGTCATAGCATTCTTTTCATACACGATTCATATTTTTTTAAAGAAAGCGCTTAATGTTTTTGTTTATTTGCTGTTTGTTTTTTATCATGTTGCTAATTACACAGAGCAGCAGACAGATTTTGGTTGTTTCTAAAGCTATGTAGAAGGGGTCAATGTCCTCCCACTGTGGCTCTCTGGGCATGCTGGTGTCATAGACCCTCAGAATCCAAACCTAAAGCTATGTAGAAGGGGTCAATGTCCCCCCACCGGGGCTCTCTGGCCATGCTGGTGTCATAGACCCTCAGAGCGTCCAGTTTGGTCATCTTGCTGAGCCTCTGCTGCAGGAAGCCCAGACAGAGCGCGTATACCTTTAATAGACACAAATAGATCACATCATAGCCTATTGCAGGGGTTCCCAAACTTCTCTACACTGGACACCGTAGTCCCTTTAATAGACACAAATAGATCACATCATAGCCTATTGCAGGGGTTCCCAAACTTCTCTGGCTCAGGGCACCCCTACATTACTGTATATTCATAATTTTCACTACCAGCACCTTATATTTATGCCCTTTAGCATAACAGTTCTTTAGGTTATAGTGATATTCAAGACAGAATTAAGAGTTATAAAGCCGTACTTGAGGACATAGTTGAAATAGCGAGACTGGTGTGACCAAGGCACCAATGATCAAGTCAAAATCAGGGGAGGTGGGGTGTCAGAGTGGCAATTTATTCATACCGTAACATAACTTTGTTGACCTAACCTTATGATTCCATTGATGACACTCCGGTGTAGGTTCAAGCCCTTGAGGTAGTCTGAAACTAGAATGTGCAGGACCCCGTCATTCTCCAGCTCCTCCACGTACAGCTCCGTAAACCTGGGAGGGACACAGGTTCAGACATACTGTACATGGTGGCATTGTGAGCTTGTAGTTCGGCTATTTTCACAATATTTATCTGTGGAACCGAGTCAAACTAAATGCCTACAATTCCAAGTGCTTGTCAGGGTGGGGGGTCCTCAGCTCAAATAAGATTATTTTGGTTGGGGATTGAAAGGCGTGGGAACCCTTGCTTTAATCCATGCACAATGCTTACCGGTGTCTCCGCGGTCCAGCAGAGATCCTGTGGTTCCTCCAGCAGACCACTGAGACACTCCAGTATCTCTGCTGCTGCCAGGTTGATCTGTCCAGTAGGATCCACTGTCCCTTCTTTACTGCCACACACACACACACACACACACACACACACACACACACACACACACACACACACACACACACACACACAATGACTGACAACTTAAGCGCTACAGCATGTTATACTTTGCCTCGTACAGTAATGTTCAGTTTACTGTAAGACCCCTCGCTACGCGTCGAGGGCACACAGAGACATCAAAGAGTTCGACATGTTGGCACGTTGTGGGTATAAAATGAGTTCATGACATTTCTGAGGATCTGTAGTTCATGACATGTATTGACTGAACTTCAAGCTTTGGTCCGATGGTAAATAAATAGTCTATAAACAAAGTCCAGCATAAATAAATACAGCAAATCTCTACATGCGCTTAATGACAGGAAGGAATGCATTCATTGACCGGAGCATGTTTAGAATCAATGTGCATTTGTTGGATCAGTGCTAAAAGCTAAGAGCCAGGACCATCTGTGGGGTTTGTTTACCGTAATGTGATTTCAAATCAATGCCCATGTTTATTCAATCCAGCAGCAGGGGGTCTATCAGTGGATCTAAAGGTGACACAGCCTATTAATAAGCAGGAGGTGAAAGGGGATGACAGTAAGGAGGGCTACTGACACCAGACGAGGCACTGTGCTCCGGACCTCTTCACTGAAATCACCACTTGCACAGTAGTGGCCCCTACCGATCACACCTGAGTTGATGGGGTCCATAGTGTTAAGACTTGAGACTTAGGCATCTTGTTGCCAAAGGTAACATTTTTAAGTTTGTTTTAATCAACCAGTCATCCTAGCTTGTAGATTTCTAATGTTAGTAGAGACTACTAGAGTAGAATAGGTTACTGCTTGTGTTACCTCTGAATGGGTGCAATCGGAATGTCCTGTAGATTAAACAAGCAACTACAACTAGTGTACTATTGTCCTGCTAGTACTATTGTACTGTTATCCACCAGCTAAATGACTGACTGTGTATTATGTTACTAACTCAACATGTTATGGACAGCTTCAATATACTGTAGCGCACGAATGATAGTACATAATTAAGAACAATTCTACAGTCTCCAATAAAGAATCTTGCTACTATAGGGGGCCAATCAGGTGGAGTTAGCTGGTTTGGCAGAAAGTGTAGAGTTAGAAGGTTTTGTCCCAAGCACTTTTTACTACTTTCCATTGGTTCAACATTATTTTAACCAACACTCAGATGTAAAGGGTGTTCAATAGCACTGATTTATGCAAAAAAAGAAATCTAAAACCTCAAAAATGTAGTTAAGAGGTTTTGGCCAGACAGTGACAATATGGAAATTGCTTAAAATGTGAAATTTTAAAAAGGATTGCTGCTACACAACATTCCAAAATGCTATATAATTTAGTGAGTCCCCACTGACTACTACTCAGGCATACAGTATGCACAAATGCGGATCAGTAAAATCAATAGCATGACAGAGGTATGGCTGGGTGTGTACTAAGTGAACAGATTAAAAGAATGCAATCGATACACTACTACTTAAAAGCCCACTGAATGCTCCACTACTCTGCTTCCACTTCTAGACGAAGGGAATGCAGACCAGAGGAAGAAACAGGAATGGTATTCACATGCAATGTGATAGTGTGTGTGTGTGTGTGTGTGTGTGTGTGTGTGTGTGTGTGTGTGCGTGCGTGCGTGCGTGCGCGTGCGCGCGGTAACTGTAGCAGGGCGTCAATGAAGCATTAGACCAGGGGTGGGCAACTTTGATGGAGAGGGCCACTACATTTTCACACTCACTCCAGAGGTGAACAATGCATATACATAGCAAAAATAGCCGATCTACAAGCTCAAAACGCGTCGCCCTGAGCTTGTAGATCTGCTATTTTTAAATTTTCTTCTTTGGATCGGGCCTAGTTGTTTACATCAGTGAAAGGCCTTTTAGCTATCATGCTATAACACTTCAGAGCCCTGGCGATCGCTATCAAGGGCTCGGATCGCCGAATGGATGGCACCACTGGAACCGCGTGATTTTTCTGAATTTTTAGAGTACTTATAGTTCGTCTGGGAAGCACGGATAGTGTATAAACAAACGTTTTAAGATAACATGTAAACGGCCGGAACCAATGTTCGGTTATACCGTTTTCCCGTCGGACTGTTACACTGGTGCTACAGTCAAATCGGCCGTATCGCTCCGGTCACGGAGGCTCATAGCTAACTTCTAGAGCGATTTTTTTGAAATTACAATTATGAAAAAATGATAAAACTTATGATTAATTAAAAAGACGTAAAAGAAGTTTATGGCGTTCAGTGAGTTAAGTGAAGGTGGGGGCCGCATGTGGCCCCCGGGCCACCAGTTGCCCATGTATGCATTAGACAGTGCTAGTAAGGTCTCAGATGGGAGATACCAACCCTGAAATCCTTATCATTAAAACCAGAGAGAAACTTTGAAGGATGTTCACTTCAGATAAGGAACAGTGATGTGCAGTTGAACTAGTGCCAAGCTTTGTACATTTCTTCCCACAACACTGGTTAGGCTACTGAATCTAATAAATACAGTAACACAGATTTATAGCAAGGTGTGTTTTGATAGTTTAGAGACTAAGGTTCAGGTGAATTCGTCTAGAAAAATGGATATGTATAGGTTGACTCAGTCACTCTGAGGGAACGCGGACATTATTTGTTGGCCGGCGGATCTCGCCGCGTCCTCCGACGTCTCAAAATGACGCAGAGGGGTACATGACTCCTGCTGCTGTCTGCTTTGAGTAAATGAGGAAGTGATCCGCGGTGGAAAACGACTGATAAATCATAGTGATTTTATCATTATAATGGATAAGCCTAAACAAACCAGTTCACATGAACAATACTGATGTAAAATAAGATATCTGAACGGATACATTTATTTATACAATTAAAATGTCATGAGCCAGCACAGTTATAGGGGGGTTTGCCCAGACTTCTTTTTCTTCCCATCACCAAAAGAAGTCTGGGTTTCCGAGGCTACACCTCAGTTCACTGTCTAAGCCAGTCCTTTGTCTAAGCCAGTCCTTCTGAATAATGTTCATGTCATGTCAAGGCCAAATTGTGAGTGTGTAGATTGGCTATTTTCAATTATCCTGAAAAAGTAGTTCTTAAGTGTTAAACTGTTCCTCATAAATGCCCAGAGCTATGAGCCAGCCATAGCTTGTCTTATAAAGTATAAACTAGGCTTTTTAGGAGCAGCACAGTCCCGAGGGGATGCTAGCAGGGCTTTTAATAATGTTGGTCTTGTTTACCTTTCCTTGCTTGGCTATAGTCTGAATGAGGAAGTCTGTCCTGACGTTGTCCACATTGGGGACGAGGATGGAGCCATATTCTGGAGTGGAGTCAGATGGGTAAATATACTCCTCAACTCTGGTGCTCCAATGGACCCACTGACCTGTTGTGGGGAAACACATCTGCAGTATTATGGAATAATATGGGAGAGAAAATAGAGGACAAAATAGAAGATAGACTGGAGATGTGGATATTTTGAAAATGAGATACCAGTCATGGGTCACACTTCCTTTGACAAATAATGTTGTGCAAAGACACACAAAGTAAAGAAAACACTACATTGCAGTGCACGCAACATCCACAAAAATGAAAACCTGCAAATAAGCCTACATTAGCGATCAAATAAACTTTTGAAAGGATATTACTGAGTGTCTTTTCAAGACACAACATGTCCTTGCCAGTTGTTTTGTTCAATCAACATCCTGGGTATGTGCAAGATTCTACAAACTGACTTTTTAAATGACAAGACAGTCTTGGCCTTGAGGCCTTTAAGGCACATCCGAGCTGCGAGGAAGTGCCCGTGCTGAGCAGCCAAAGCTGTTGCATACGTATAAGACCCCTAGGGGTAACTCACCAGCACAACAACATGCATGGCATCTTTTGCAGGACAGAACTAGTATGTTATGCATATTCAAATCAAATGTCGATGAGCACTTTGTCCACATTGGCAAGCTGTGACGGATGGAATAGGTCATCAAATGAACCAAAACACACATATATGGACAACAAAATGTGTCTAAGTTACAGTACTATACCGTTGAAAACAAACTTCATTGCACTATACCACAAAAAGCACTGTATCCTAAAAAGGGGTCAGTAACCCTTGTTATGCTTACCATCTGCAGTGACGTGGTAGTCAAACATTCAGGTGGGATATCTGGTAGGTCCAGAACTATCCTGTCATGGGCTCTGATATCTGGAGCTCCAACGCTCCACGTGCTCCCTGGATATTTCCACGCCCTGCTCCTGTACAATAGGAGCAACATAACAGTTCAATTATGGCAGAAGATAACGCAGTTAAACAGCCATAAGCACAGTGCTCCACAAAAACACAGGCCTGGGTATTTCCCTGGATATTTATTTTCCTGTAGTAATGCTACACAGCAATTCTTCAAGTGTATTCATAATTGACATTTACCCTAACCCTAACACAGCAATATGTATGTTGGTGTTTGGCACACACGTGGGCTCAGTGTGTGTGCACATGCGCATGTACTGTATCCATAAAAGTGGGTGTTCAAATGTGCTGTCAAAGCAGCTGTATCTCTAGCTGCTTGTTGCCTTTTAAAAAGATAATTCACAGTTGCAAAGGGATTTGGCTCAACGAACCAGTATAGCAAACTAGTAAGACACCTCAGGGTGACATGCGACCTCGTGGTGCGAGGCGTTGTGTGCTTGTAGATCTGCTGTTTTCACTACTTTTGTGCGACGGCCTTGTATGATGAAGCAGGGCTTTACTTTGCAAAAGAACGTACACATTTGAAACTTGGAGATACAAGGTTTCCACCCGTCAATGAGGAAATAGTGATAGTGAAAAGGATTAGAATTACGGTGGAGGTGAGGCAGGATCTGTACCGTACTATAGATCTCCAGACTGGAGGCGCTGAAGCACAGAGCGAGTGTTTTGATTCGTGTGCATATTACAGCCGCTGAATAATTAATCATTTGACTATAAACCCAGGGGTGTCGCACCAAATTCTGGGCCCTGGGTACAAGGATTCACTGCGACATTCACCCCATGAATGTCCTTCATAGAGGGAGGGGGTTTAACCCATTTAGACTGGGAACGCATTGTTACGCATCATTTTGAGCTTTAACTATTGAAAAATAGCAGATGTACAAGCTCACAGCGTGGCACGCTGCGAAAATATTTAGTTCCAGCTTCCAGGGACCCCCCAGAAGCGAGTACAAATGTTTGCTTAAAAAATACATATTTTCAAAGATTTGCACACATTTTCATGAGTTGTAAAACATAGCTGATCTACAAGTGCAGATACACAAGCAGATACACAAGCTCACAGCGCTGCACTCGGTACCGCGCTGTGAGCTTGTGTATCTGCTATTTTTTGATAGTTAAAGTATAAAATAGTTAAGGCCCCTCCACCTTGGGCCCTAGTAACTCAGTCCCACTTTCCCCCCTCCCTTGTTACGCCCCTGTATATACCTCCAGTATGGGGCTCCAGTTGAGCACGGAGGAGATCATGAACACCATGCCGTTGTATGAAACGGTGGCGGGCGAGGCGTTGTCGATGTTGTACGGTTGGAACACCACCTTACAGTTGGGAGCCATGGGTATGCGGTCTGCGTTGGGCAGCGTCAGCGTTCTGTTGTCGTCCAACACAGAGTTCAGATTCTCCATCCATATGGAGTCTACTGGGCCATCTAGGACTATCCAGATGTGTTCTCCTAAGAGAGGAGTAACGGAAAGAAATGTGGCATTTAAATTATAGAAAGGGCAACATGTGGTCCGAAGTGACAGTTTGATGCTATAAGAATCTTGGATACTGCATGACAAGTGGCCAAGGTGAAGATGGACAGTACTTAGCTACAGTGGTGGAAAGTAACTAAACACGTTTACTTAAGTACTGTACAAGTTTGAGGTATTTGTACTTTACTTGAGTATTTCCAATTTCCAATACCTATCCTTCTATTGCACTACATCTTGGATCCAAATATTGTACTTTTACTCCACAACATTTATTTGATAAAAGTTACTTTGCAGATGTAAATTATAAAAAATACATAAACCACATTAGCCCTATTTTATACTCTGGCTATTTGAAAATAGCCGATCTCCAAGCTCACAACGCAATGGAAACGTAGAAGGAAACAAGACTTAAATGCCCTGCTGGCCACTAGAGGCCCTTCTGCTCCTTACACCCAACTGGAACTTTTGGCCTGAAGGTGGCGCACGGCATCACTCAAAACTTTAGCAAACCCTGCTGGCGGCTGACTGAGTAAGAATATATAAATATTACTTTGACAGGGGCTGAAAGCTGATGACAGCAGCAGCATTGCTAGTTAATGAGATGATTAACTTAAAGCTATACTGTGTAAGTTGCTCAACTAGTGGTCAGTAGCGGTATTGCTTTTTTCGGCCGTTTTTCGGCCGGAGTCGTCGCGGACCACCGCCGCGGACCACCGGAGCGGCGCCAGCAAACCACCGCGACCGATAGTAATCCGTGGAGGGGTAGAACGCATGGTAGAACGTAATTTTCTGGCCAGGATTTGTGGATTAAGAGGTTAAAATCCTTCACCATGGTAAACACTGTAGCCAAGCGGAGGCGCTTCCTGGAGACCAGAGCAGATAAGCTGTGATTGGCCGGTAGTGTACCATGTGTGCATGATCGGCGATGTGATTGGGCAACGTATACACAACGTATACAGATGATGCAGATTACGTCATTTTGGCGCGAAATCCCGCCCCTGTCACTGCTAAGAAGAAAACATATAAAGAGAAGGCATCAGAAGCTGAAAATAACGGAGTGGGTGTTCTAAAACTTTAGCGATTTAACAGTTAGGACAATTTTAAGATTTGTTTTATAAAAAAAGTTACATGGTACAACTTTAACACTTCGAAATAGAATGGCTTGTTGGTAGATTAGCCGGGACATTTTTATTATTATATTATGATCTGAACCGCATTCATTTTACAAGACCCATCAGCGCAATATCATGTAATCTCCATCCCCCCATCCCCATCGCGGTCCCCCGTTGTAATCTCACCACAGTCACCAGCGAAATGGCTCAATCTACATTGGCATAGAGTGGCGGTTTTGGCCGAGGCATCTTCTCCCTGTGCGTTTCGCGTGCGCGATCCGTGCACGTAAATGTGAGAAGCCCTCTTTTCTCCAAAGGTCACATCTGATATTCCAGTTGAGAAGGTGTGGGCGAAAGAATCTATAGGAGAAAGCCCAGAAAACACCCAGAAAACAGTGAAAAGTGATGACTCATCACTAAACCATCGTTTTGTGGGGCCATTTCTAGCCCAGGGAAGGTTTTTTGTGCAAAGCAAACACTTGCAATGGATTCAGAATCATGACAAACCCCTAGTTAGACCCCTCACATCCTACTTAAAGCAGATTTCTTTTCTGGGTATTGTCCTCCTTTATAGAAAGTCGATGGAAGCCCAACTTGGTATGGATAATTCTATGGGTAAACATCAAAATAAAGTTTGGTATCCAAGGCTAAAATCCATCGTTAGGTCCTAAAGAAGCCTAAAAAAAGGTTTGGCGCTTTTATCCACTTAGTTTCGATAATGTCATTAGTTTTCCTCAAGGGCCGAATTATGTCTAGGGTACCAAGCCGAGGGCCACAACATTGAATCATGTCTAGGGTACCAAGCCGAGGGCCACAACATTGCAGGGGGTGACGGTTGCGTTCCCGCTGCTCCAGCGACAATTCAGATATCGTCGTTGTCGGGTGAAAATCTTGTATGTCCACAACCGTTTGTTTTGCATTACAAACCCACATCACAGAGAGAAGCCTGGGTATCAAAATAGAAAACATCAAGGGTGTACATGATGAAAGCAGCAGAGAATAATGATACCACATACATATCTGTGCCCATCATGATGAAAGCAGCAGAGAATAATGATACCACATACATATCTGTGCCCATCATGATGAAAGCAGCAGAGAATAATGATACCACATACATATCAGAGAATAATACATACAGAGAATAATGATACCACATACATATCTGTGCCCATCATGAAAATGTTACATTTCAGGTTTCCAATTCAAATTAACAACACAATTATTCAGGATTCTAATTCAAAAGAAGCAAAAAATAGCCGATCTACAAGCTCAAAACTCATCGCAGAGCGATGCGTTTTGAGCTTGTAGATCTGCTATTTTTTGCTTCTTTTGTATGCGATACTAGAATGACAAAGTAGGACGTAGCAATATGCATTGTGGCCCTCTGGAGTGAAGGTGGAAATATAGTGGCCCTCTGGAGTGAAGGTGGAAATATAGTGGCCCTCTGGAGTGAAGGTGGAAATATAGTGGCCCTCACCATCATCAAAGTTGCCCACCCCTGCTATAGGAGAAAGCTACCAGTTTATTGAAAAGGTCACCTCTGATTTGACCTCCGCTATGTAAGGCACAACAGAAGGAGAAAACCAAAACGTATGAATATTACTGTATCATTGTCTAAGATGTAGAGTGTAATGAATATTACTGTATCATTGTCTAAGATGTAGAGTGTAATTAATATTACTGTATCATTGTCTAAGATGTAGAGTGTAATGAATATTACTGTATCATTGTCTAGATGTACAGTAATGAATATTACTGTATCATTGTCTAAGATGTATAGCGTAACGGTCAAGTAAGATATATAGGGATGGGTATTGTTCACTTTTGAATCGATATGATACCCTTTTCGATACCATTTTTGATACTTTTTATTTAAGTTTAACTGCTCTACTGCAGTAGAGGTGATGATGATGATCACACAGTGTGGCGGAGCGGAGAGTATAGACGTTGGATAATCATCATAATAATAAACATTATAGGATATTGTCGGCTATTTTCCACAGTAACAAGTGTAGCCTACTAAAGCAGTCATTAAACTCTCAGTAGCCCAACTGTTACAGATGCGACCGGCCAGGGGTGCGTTCCAGAGTATCGAAACGAGGTATCGTTCGTTTTTTACGTGAACCGATACTCGATAGTATCGACGTCATGCAATCGATACCATTAAAAGTATCGCAGACGATACCCATCCCTAAAGATATAACAACCTCAATAATGAGAACAATGACTGTAATAGTAATCCTTATCCCTAATACTCATCTCTCTCTCTCTCTCTCTCGGTCGTCCTCAGACAAGCTTCCATCGGAGTCTCCAATCGTTCCGCTTCTTCATACACCCGGCCAGCTCCCAAGAGCTTTCAGCTCCCGCATCCTTCTTCAATGAGTAAAAGTCTGCAATTCAAAATACCAGTGTACTTAAAGTACCAAAAGTAAAAGTACAAAATGTTTGAAAAAATAGCTGATCTAGTAGATCTGCTATTAACCCGCAGGTTAATACTGGAATACTGATATCGTATTTCAGCTGTTGCAATTCCATTTCCAACCATGCAAACATGACCCGCTAGAATTACTTCAGTCTATATTAGTAACTTAATGACTAGTATTTTCTATGTCCAATGTGTTTTTATTTAAGTTCACAAAATGAACATAAGAACATGGAGACGCATTTGAAATTAAATCAAATTGTTACTTTTCAGGATTCCAATTAAAACATAGCTAAACAAAGTTTGGGATTCCAATTCAAAAATAGCAGATCTACAAGCTCAAAACGCATCGCACTGCGACACGTTTTGAGCTTGTAGATCGCCTATTTTTGCTATGTTTGACTGTATATGCAATGTGGCCCTCTGGAGTGAGTGTGACAATATAGTGGCCCTCTCCATCATCAAAGTTGTTCACCCCTGTATTATATGAAGTCCTCCTTTAAGTAAATGTACTGAGTTACTTTACACCACGGTGAGACCAACCTGCTTGGATGCTGCATAATGTAATAGAAGATAATGTACTGAGTTACTTTACACCACGGTGTGACCAACCTGCTTGGATGCTGCATAATGTAATAGAAGATAATGTACTGAGTTACTTTACACCACGGTGTGACCAACCTGCTTGGATGCTGCATAATGTAATAGAAGATAATGTAGTGAGTTACTTTACACCACGGTGTGACCAACCTGCTTGGATGCTGCATAATGTAATAGAAGATAATGTACTGAGTTACTTTACACCACGGTGTGACCAACCTGCTTGGATGCTGCATAATGTAATAGAAGATAATGTACTGAGTTACTTTACACCACGGTGTGACCATCCTGCTTGGATGCTGCATAATGTAATAGAAGATAATGTACTGAGTTACTTTACACCATGGTGTGACCAACCTGCTTGGATGCTGCATAATGTAATAGAAGATAATGTACTGAGTTACTTTACACCACGGTGAGACCAACCTGCTTGGATGCTGCATAATGTAATAGAAGATAATGTACTGAGTTACTTTACACCACGTGTGACCAACCTGCTTGGATGCTGCATAATGTAATAGAAGATAATGTACTGAGTTACTTTACACCACGGTGTGACCAACCTGCTTGGATGCTGCACAATGTAATAGAAGATAATGTACTGAGTTACTTTACACCACGGTGTGACCAACCTGCTTGGATGCTGCACAATGTAATAGAAGATAATGTACTGAGTTACTTTACACCACGGTGAGACCAACCTGCTTGGATGCTGTATAATGTAATAGAAGATAATGTACTGAGTTACTTTACACCACGGTGTGACCAACCTGCTTGGATGCTGCATAATGTAATAGAAGATAATGATAATATTAACACTGTAATTAATACATCTCATGGACAGATAAAGTGACACACTAGTGCAATAATACTGTCAACACATTTCAAAGTCAGGACTCCCAAAATGATATGTAACAAATGAGCCATCATGGTTTAATTACTGTCCGGCTTTGTGTTCTTTAATAAGAAGCCTTTTTATGCCATATTTTGATGTTTTCCTGTGCATTTCTGGACCCAGTTTAGCAAGGCCACGCCCACAATAGATCAGTGGTCCTAAACCTTTTGTAGTCACAACCGCCAAAATAATCCTATTTTAACTTTTTAACTGGGGACCCCCAAAATAATCCTATTTTAACTTTTTAACTGGGGACCCCCAAAATAATCCTATTTTAACTTTTTAACTGGGGACCCCCAAAATAATTATATTTTAACTGGGGGACCCCCCATCCGGACGAGCACTAAGAGTTGAGGCATTACATTTGTGTAACATGGTTCTATTGTGAAAATAGCAGATCTACATGCTCACAACGCGCGTAGATCTGCTATTTTCACAATTTCTGCCTTGTCAATATTTTGACAATTTGGACAATGTTTAATTTGTCATTTAGAGGTATTAAAAAGTCCTTAAATTGTACCCTCTATACACTTAAACTTTATGTTGGTTTGTTTACTGTTGAGTGAGAAAACAATGTTTCACATTAATCATCTTGGGACCCCCCAAAATAATGTGGGGACCCCCTTTTATATATACTCTATGGTCCCGACCCACAAGTTGAGAACCACTGCAATAGATGGGGTTGGTGCGCTTGCGCGGAACACCAGGAAATGCATGGGAAAACAGAAAAAATATCGGATAAAAAGGCTTCTTATTAATGAACACAAAGCCGGCCAGTAACGAAACAAAGCCGGCCAGGCTTTCTAACTGCTTGTGACTTTATAAAGCACTTTGTTTGTGTAATTTGACAGTTTGTTTAGTTTTTATTGGTCTTTTTATTCTCCTGCTCCAACGCAGGTGAATCCTCCTCCGTGACGGCCCTACGTCATGTTATCAGCGACCGTCCGTCACGTTTCAGGGCTCAATTAAAACATTTGACGGCAAATAAACTCCTAAAATAGTTTTTTTAGTCTGCATTGAATCATTTTCTACCGGCAGTTTGTCCTCTAAATGTCCTCTTCTTACCAGAATAACTTGTTGTTTTCCTTCTTCTGTCCACCGCGGTGGAAGCCGCCGCCATGTTTGTTTACTGAAGAGTTTCCCTGAAGGACCCCTTAGTTGAGAGAGAGATGAAGCAGGGACCCCTTAGTTGAGAGAGAGATGAAGCGGGGACCCCTAGAGAGAGACATGAAGCAGGGACCCCTTAGCTGAGAGAGAGATGAAGCAGGGACCCCTTAGAGAGAGAGAGATGAAGCAGGGACCCAGAGATGAAGCACAGACCCCTTAGAGAGAGAGATGAAGCAGGGACCTCTTAGAGAGAGAGATGAAGCAGGGACCCCTTAGAGAGAGAGATGAAGCAGGGACCCCTTAGAGAGAGAGATGAAGCAGGGACCCCTTAGAGAGAGAGATGAAGCAGGGACCCCTTAGAGAGAGAGATGAAGCAGGGACCCCTTAGAGAGAGAGATGAAGCAGGGACCCCTTAGTTGAGAGAGAGATGAAGCAGGGACCCCTTAGTTGAGAGAGAGATGAAGCAGGGACCCCTTAGTTGAGAGAGAGATGAAGCAGGGACCCCTTAGTTTAGAGAGAGATGAAGCAGGGACCCTAGAGAGAGACATGAAGCAGGGACCCCTTAGAGAGAGAGATGAAGCAGGGACCCCTTAGAGAGAGAGATGAAGCAGGGACCCCTTAGTTGAGAGAGAGATGAAGCAGGGACCCCTTAGTTGAGAGAGAGAGATGAAGCAGGGACCCCTTAGAGAGAGAGATGAAGCAGGGACCCCTTAGTTGAGAGAGATGAAGCAGGGACCCCTTAGTTGAGAGAGAGATGAAGCAGGGACCCCTAGAGAGAGAGATGAAGCAGGGACCCCTTAGAGAGAGAGATGAAGCAGGGACCCCTTAGTTGAGAGAGAGAGATGAAGCAGGGACCCCTTAGTTGAGAGAGAGCTGAAGCAGGGACCCCTTAGCTGAGAGAGAGATGAAGCAGGGACCCCTTAGTTGAGAGAGATGAAGCAGGGACCCCTTAGTTGAGAGAGAGATGAAGCAGGGACCCCTTAGAGAGAGAGATGAAGCCTAGGGACCCCTTAGCTGAGAGAGATGAAGCAGGGACCCCTTAGTAATTAACAGTGTGATAAATGTAAATGACATTTAACTATTTATAATGTAATTAACAGTGTGATAAATGTAAATGACATTTAACTATTTATAATGTAATTAACAGTGTGATAAATGTAAATTACATTTAACTATTTATAATGTGATTAACAGTGTGATAAATGTAAATTACATGTAACTATTAATAATGTAACTGACAGTGTGATAATGTCAATTCAATTCAATTCAAAGGAGCTTTATTGGCATGAGAAAACATACGTTTACATTGCCAAAGCAAGTATCACAAATACAGTAAAAAAACAGTTGAAAATGGGGAACATATATACAGTTGGAGGGGGTACAGCATTGAGTAAACAGAGCTATGTCGCATTGTGACATTTTATATACAGGGTACAAATAGCAGCATTTTTTTCCCCTCAAAATGCATTTAAAGGTATCAGCTCTGTTTCATACTGTATGTGCAGTAGGTCTAGATGTCAATCCATGGTTTGTAATCCTTAGGGTGGTTGTGTTTCTAGCCTTCTTTTGTCACAACAGTTCACAAATCTTGCTGCTGTGTTTGCGCATTGTTGTATTTCTCCCAGTAGATATGGGAGTTTTTCATCATTGGTCGAGTTTTCAAATTCACTTCGGGTGTGTGTAATCTGTGGGAAGTATGCGTCTCTAATGTCTTGGTATAGTGGGCAGGTGGTTAGAAAGTGTAGCTCTGTTTCTACCACATTGTGTGTGCAGTGTGTACATAGCCTATCTTCCCTTGGGAGTGGGGTCTGTCTGTGCCGGCCTTTCTCTATTGCAAGGCTGTGTTCGCTGAGTCTGTACCTAGTCAAGGCTTTCCTAAGTTTTGGGTCTTTTACTGTGCTCAGATATTCTGCTAACGTATATTCTCTTTTTAGTGCCAGATAGCATTCCATTTTGCTTTGGCTTTGGGTTGTCTCTTTCCAGTATGTTAGGTAGCTTTCTTTTTGTTTTCTTATAATCTGGTTTGGTCCAGAGTGTTTCCCGTTTGGTAGTTGGGCTTCTGTTTGTGCACAGAGTCCCTGGGCCAGCTGACTGAGGGGGCAACCATGTAGGTTTTCACTATGGTTGAGGGCTATGTTATGGAGTGTGTCTGGGTTGCTTTCTTTTAGGTGATTATAGAATTTAAGTGCTCTCTTTTTTACTTTTATGAGTGGGTATCGTCCTAATTCTGCCCTGCAAGCATTGTTTGTTGTTTTCCGTTGGGTGTGGAGTATAGATTTGCAGAGTTCTGCATGCAGAGTCTCAGTTTGGTGTTTGTCCCATTTTTTAAATTCTTGGTTGGCAAGGGGACCCCAGATCTCGCAGCCATAGAGGGAGATGGGTTCTATAACGGAGTCTAGTATCTTTAGCCAGATTTGTATTGGGATATCTAGCTTAACATTCCTTTTGATGGCATAGAAAGCCCTTCTCGCCTTTTCTCTCAGGTCGTTTGCAGCTTTGTTGAAGTTTCCTGTGCTACTGATGTTTAAGCCCAGGTATGTATAGTTTTTTGTGTGTTCTAGTGCTGTGGTATTTAGAAAGAATTGTTGGTTTAGGCGGTTTTGTCTTTTTTGGAATACCATGATTTTTGTCTTGGCTAGATTTACTGTCAGGGCCCACTTTTGTGAGAATTTGTGCAGGAGGTCAAGCTGCTGCTGTAATCCTTCTTTGGTGGGAGACAGTAACACCAGATCATCTGCGAATAGTAGACATTTGACTTCTGTGTCTGCTAGGGGGATGCCTGGTGTTGTTGACTGTTCTAGTGTTTTTGCCAATTCGTTGATGTATATGTTAAAGAGGGTTGGACTCAGGCTGCATCCCTGTCTAACTCAATGTCAGTGTTCATGTTTACAGCGCTTTGTTCATCTGATTGTATTCCACGGCATGTGTCGCCCTCATGTGGACAACATGAATAACTACAAGTAGAAGTCAATAAATCCAGTTTTGTTCATAAAATATGAGCAACATGACGCAACATGGCGCCAGTTTATACAATACAAGCTGTTCAAATCTACAAGCTCACAGTGAGACGCGTTGTGAGCTTGTAGATCTGCTATTTTCGGTGAGGGACAGAAGAACAGAGCTATATGCTGCTAGCCATAGCATGCTAACTGGCTGGCTACGGCAAGTCGGACGTGGCCATAACGACTACACTTAAGAACTACAAGTTCCATAAACCATGGGTCGCTGGAAGAATTACAGTCTAAGAACTACATGTCCCATAAACCATGGATGGCTTTAAGAACTACAGTATATAGAACTACATGTCCCATAGACCATGGTTGGCTTTAAGAACTACATGCTATGGGTCAAACTTCACATCGTGTGCCATTTAAAAGCTTCCGTTTCTCGTCAAAATAAAAGCACATCACGTGTCAAGTCTCGCAGATCTACAAGCTCACAACTCGTCTCACTGTTAGCTTTTTATTGTTTTTAAACATCGTATTTTATGAACGGAGTGAAAACTGGATGTGTTGACGCTTCTACGGACTTCTACTTGTAGTTATTCATTTTCTCCACATGAGGGCGACAAACACCTTGAATACAAACAGATAAACCTGAGCACTGACATTTAGGAGCTTTATTGGCATGGGAAAACATACGTTTACATTGCCAAAGCAAGTGTCAAAAGAATAATATAAAAACAGTTGAAAATGGGGAACATACTGTATTATACAGACTTGGAGGAGGTACAGCATTGTGTTAAACAGAGCTATGTCGTGTTGTAACACTCTCACTGAGGTTAGGATTTAGGTTAGGTTTAGGTGACACCTCCATTTAGGTATCTATCTATCTATCTATCTATCTATCTATCTATCTATCTATTCAAAATAACGGAAGTCAATCTTCTGAATAGCAATGTTTCTGAATATAGATGTGTAACCAGCCTATGTTTGATAGTAAATGCATGGTGGCCCTCTGGTTTGAGTGTGAAAATCACCCCTGGCCTCAGTGGCCTGTACACCTAAATGCCCTCCGCACTATGATGGCAGTTTGGCCCAGCAAACAAAAGCTAGTCTCAAATAGAATAATTATGGCATGGTGGGGAAAAACAGTTAAAAGGTTGTAGCTTAGCTGGATTAGCTAGTCCACCATATACAGTATTTATAACCATATACAGTATTTATAACCATATACAGTATGATGCTATATGTATGTTTTATAACCATATACAGTATTTATAACCATACACAGTATTTATAACCATATACAGTATGATGCTATATGTATGTTTTATAACCAGTAAGACTCCCTAATCGGGAGATAAGCGACCGTAGGTCACTTATCTCCACAAATAGAGCAAAAATTTGTTTTTCCAAAATCTTCCTGAGCATGTTGATGACATGAGTGTAGACATACTGTGTAGTGATTTTCGTGATTTTAGGGCAAAATCTGAATCGGCCTCATGGTGGCGCTAGAGGGCCATGTGAGAAATGAGGGGTGGGGTCTCCGCGCCGCCAAGGCGGACGAATAGGTACCGGCCCCGGCTCTCCCGGTCGCTCCTAGCCCGAGTTACGGCATTTTATGTGAGCTGCAGTGGCAGGGGGTCCTCCACTGGGGACGCCACCACTTTTGCATCCGTTCTGGAGCACCAGGAGTGGGTGGTCCCCGGGAATGCCCCGTGAGCAGCCCCGTTGGGGTGGTCATTTGGTAATTTTTGCACATGTGCTCATTTTTTACACTTGGGGGTCCCCGAGGGAGCTGGGGGTCCCTGGAGCTCCGGGGGTCCTTGGAGGTTGTAGTTTGGCAGGTAAGGAGTGTGTGTGCAAAATCTGGCATGGATGGGGGCAACGGTTGCGGAGATATGAGCAGGGCAAAAGTGTGACGTGTGACGTGTGTGACGGACGGACGGACGGACGGACGGACAGACGGACACCTCGAGCAGCTTTCTGTAGTAAGTGCGACCTACGGTCGCAACTATATACAGTATTTATAACCATACACAGTATTTATAACCATATACAGTATTTATAACCATATACAGTATGATGCTATATGTATGTTTTATAACCATATACAGTATTTATAACCATACACAGTATTTATAACCATATACAGTATTTATAACCATATACAGTATTTATAACCATACACAGTATTTATAACCATATACAGTATTTATAACCATATACAGTATTTATGTTGTATGTAGACAAAACCAATGTCCCAATTATGGCCATCATAATATTGTCATATCATGGATCTTACTTGTGAAAGGTGATCCCACTTGTTCTCCTTTCCAGACAAAGTGGTTGAGCATCCATAGGCTGCAAAAGTCAGTCCTGTGTGTGTTTGTGTGTGTGTGTGTGTGTGTGTGTGTGTGTGTGTGTGTGTGCGTGTGCGTGTGTGTGTGCTCTGCGCGTTGCTGTGTGTTACTGTGTCTCAGCGTGTGTGCAAGGGGTCCAACATGTGACAAAAACGAAGTAAGTTTTTATTCAAAAGACTAAAAACTAAATCAACATTTCTTGTCAAAATCAACACTGTTTTAGGGAGGGGAGAAGAGTTTGGGACGCATGGAGCGTTGTCCAGGGTGTTTTAGGGAAGGGAGAAGAGTCTGGGACATGTGGAGCGTCGTCCAGGGTGTTTTAGGGAAGGGAGAAGAGTCTGGGACGCGCGGAGCGGCGTCCAGGGTGTTTTAGAGAAGGGAGAAGAGTCTGGGACGCGTGGAGCGTCGTCCAGGGTGTTTTAGGGAGGGGAGAAGAGTCTGGGACGCGTGGAGCGTCGTCCAGGGTGTTTTAGGGAGGGGAGAAGAGTCTGGGACGCGTGGAGCGTCGTCCAGGGTGTTTTAGGGAAGGAGAAGAGTCTGGGACGCGTGGAGCGTAGTCCAGGGTGTTTTAGGGAAGGAGAAGAGTCTGGGACGCGTGGAGCGTCGTCCAGGGTGTTTTAGGGAAGGAGAAGAGTCTGGGACGCGTGGAGCGTCGTCCAGGGTATTTTAGAGAAGGGAGAAGAGTCTGGGACGCGTGGAGCGTCGTCCAGGGTGTTTTAGGGAGGGGAGAAGAGTCTGGGACGCGTGGAGCGTCGTCCAGGGTGTTTTAGGGAGGGGAGAAGAGTCTGGGACGCGTGGAGCGTCGTCCAGGGTGTTTTAGGGAAGGGAGAAGAGTTTGTGATGTGTTATTATTATGTAATTCACTGGACCTGTTCTGAATTTGTTATCCATTGGACCTGCTAGTTATTCACTGCATGTTCACCAAGCATATAATCCCGGTTCCCAGAAGTTATTTTCTTTGCCACTAGGGGGGTGAGAAGAACTTCTGGGCCGGAAGTCAGCCCAGCTCAGAATCTGAGTAACAGGAAGTTGCACACACAACTATGGGTAACCAGAGGCAAAGATGGAGGAGATTTCCTATGTCTCAAAAAGGCAAATCCTACCAAGCATATGAATACACTGGATCTACCTGGATATAGGTACCTGGATCGGTCCCCTGTGCTCTGCTAGCTTCTAAATCCTACCAAGCATATAAATACACTGGATCTACCTGGATATAGGTACCTGGATCGGTCCCCTGTGCTCTGCTAGCTTCTAAATCCTACCAAGCATATAAATACACTGGATCTACCTGGATATAGGTACCTGGATCGGTCCCCTGTGCTCTGCTAGCTTCTAAATCCTACCAAGCATATAAATACACTGGATCTACCTGGATATAGGTACCTGGGTCTGTCCCCTGTGCTCTGCTAGCTTCATATGAATACACTGGATCAATGTATTCATATGCACACAGAGCACAGATCTGTCCCCTGTGCTCTCTGCTAGCTTCTAAATCTATCCTACCAAGCATACCCACACGGAAAGAAAATATATGTACATATATATTTTTTTATATATGCCACATATATGTATAAACATATATGCACATAACCCAAAATTGGCGCCTATATGTACATACATGTGCATATATATACATATATGTTCATATATGTCCAGCACATATATGGCCATATATATCACATATATGCCACACATATATGTACATGTAAGCAGCCCATATATGGGCATATATGCCGCTCATATACATTCGTGTATGCCACACATATATGTGACGCTACATGTACATATATGTGTGGCATACATGTACATATATGTGTTAAATGATACACATACCATACTCTCTGTCTATATATACCTACAGGAATACAAAATAAAACACACAATCTTGAAGTCATTATTAGCATTTATTCACATACAAGCAGAACTCAACTGACACTGATACTGTATGTTCCATTTGAAAACTGAACTGACGGCATATCGACTGCTGTAACCTGGCACATTAATGGCCACACATTGTGTGTGTGTGTGTGTGTGTGTGTGTGTGTGTGTGTGTGTGTGTGTGTGTGTGTGTGTGTGTGTGTGTGTGTGTGTGTGTGGCATTTTGTGTGGGCAGTAATTAACATACAGGCACATACTTACAGAGAATGCAAAATGTCCATTGGTCAGTGCAAAAAAGCAGAAGTGACATGGGCTGGACTCTCAGCAAAGCCGCGGAACAGTCAGTAACAATTATTCCAGTTAAGTTACAGTTGTCCAAACGACCGCAGTGTCTCTCATCTTATAACATTCACAAAGGACTTTCCCAGTCTCTCACATCTCAGTCCTGGGTAGATGAATCTATCGGATCCTCTGTCTATCCAAGGAAGGTGGAGGGGGTGGGAGGATTTCTTCAAGTTTGTATCCAGCTTTCTAGCCATTTGCACCCTGGTCAATCCTCCACCCCTACAAGGAGAACCCAACAACGGAGCTCGCCTTCCTCACCAGTCTGTTGAGTTGAAGGTGTCACTCGCTCAGTTCCACCCCAGCACGTTATTCCACATTAATAAAAAAAAAAAACTGCCATAACAGTTTGGTGGCTAAACGATCCCAGTCTTCTCAGGAAGAACAGCCTGCTCTTCCCCTTGCGGTGAATCACCTCAGCGTTGTCCAACCAGTCTTGATGTTTCCACCGA
Source organism: Nannobrachium achirus (assembly GCF_963921795.1). Classification (NCBI taxonomy): domain Eukaryota; kingdom Metazoa; phylum Chordata; class Actinopteri; order Myctophiformes; family Myctophidae; genus Nannobrachium; species Nannobrachium achirus. Next base: position 224,341 of record NC_137831.1, read on the forward strand.
TACTGCCTTCCATCCAGCTTCGGTGCTGTACCTTAAGATTGGAGACAGAGAAGATTAAATTAGCTATAATGGCACATTAAACATGTTTTCCCCTCGCCCATATAGAACCTCTGCTGCATACTGTTATGCACCGCGGGATGGAAAATCATACTCTGGGAGCATGGAACTACCTTTACTTTTTGGATAGAACCTCTACCTCGGCGTGGAGGCATTCTACTGCAGCCCAGGGATATCCACATAGGACCTCATCTCGAGGAGCACAGCGGTATGCAGCGGAGGGTGAGGTTCTATATGGGGCTGTTTTCCCCATGTTCGGTCCTTTGCTCAGTCAGTGGGGGATGTTACAATATTACATTAAAAAGTATTTGACTAGACTGGGAGACTCACCACTGCAACATCAAGTTGAAGCTGAGCTGCATTTCTTAACTAACTACTGCACAATGTATCAGACACATATTTCCCACATAACCAATGCAATGGTGACATCATACTGTATATCTGAATATACTTCACAAAACCCACAAGTCAAGTGTAAGATAAACTTACTTTGAATCTTTTCCACTTGGGTGGGGTCCAGCATATGTTTGCCCTCGAGCTCTGGAACAACACCATGCCTCCCTGTGACAACTGCATCCTTCCAGTTCTTCAGTTGTGAAGAATTTGTCAAACAGCTGGTGAGACAGGCGACTGCAGTCCTTCTTAGCACTGTGGTGAATGGCTGCCTGTTCCAACGAGAACACAGAGTCCACAGCCAGTGAACAGAGATTCCATGATTAACACATTTCACAAAGTTTCTGCTCTTCAAGTGGACCATGGAAACAGACCATTGTGAGATCTAATTATAGGCCTGGTTTACACTGGCAGCCAAACCCAGCCTGAATCAGATCTGTGTCACATCCGGGTTGGAATCTGATTGGTTCCATGTGACCATTTAATCCAATCGGATTCCAATCTGAGGCTGGATTTGACTGCCAGTGTAAAGCAGGCCTAAAGGAAACTTCATGTTCTAGCTCTAACAGATCACAAAGCGTAGTATGGGATATAGTTAAGATAGTTAATCTTCTCACTGTAGTGTGAAATGTAAATTGAACATGTTCGTCTACCTCCCAAATATACTATAATCGTATCATCAAAAATGTAAAATCCATAATACATTTATACATACCTGGATATAGCTCTTGCACCTCAATGGCCAACACCTAAACTTTTCACATTGGATCTGCCATCTCCATGTCCCCAACCATCTCAACAAGTCCCTGTAGAGCTTGCAGGTGTTCAATGCCTGGAATGAAGAGGAAAAAATATTATGACAATCCCAACATATTCAAAGGTTGAGTAACAACAAATAAGTGTTAAATAGCGCTATATTCTGATAACAGTCATTGCTATGCCATTGCTATGGAATATTTCTTTTCTCAGTAGCAGGGATTGTCATGTTCAACAGCAACCTTCTCTCCCCATCTCTCCAGTAAACAGAAAATGTAAAGTTTCAAGTGAGACAAAGAAATGAGCTGACATAATTGACAACTGCAACACTATGCTTCATTTTTTGTGAATGGTGGGTGACCCAGCCAGGGTAGGGGATATTTATAACAACACACCCGGGGGTCTAGAGTAACTTAAAGAGATATTCCAATTTCAAAATGACTTTTTGTCATTTTAGCATCTAATCAGGCTTTTGGGAACACCCAGGACAGTTTTTGAATTTCTTCATTCAGTATTTAGATTTAGATTTAGAAGCAGACACATATCACAGGGCAGTCGCTGATTACAGATGAGCATGGTCATCGCATAATTTCACAAAAGTATAGTTTTAAGGGTGAATATTAGGGACAGTACAGTGAGCCATCTTAAACTTTAATAGAACTGTAACCTTACCTAGATAAACTTCAAAAGGTGGTCAATGGCTTGTCGGGCTGAGAGCTTTCCTGGTCTCTTGTTGCGGCCTTGAGGTGAGGGTGGCATCTGGTGGATAAGGCAAGATGGAGGACATTTCACTGTCCCATCCTGAAAATACAAGGGTGGGGGGAAACAAAGACATTTTTACTAAAATATGTTTACATTTTGGTTTCAAAACCAATTCCCTCTTCCATTAGTATTATTCCTTTAATTCCAGCGTACCATTTTCCAGTTCTTCTGTTGTGGATTCAGCGTTATGAAGCAGATCTACATGGTCGCCTGTTTGGTTGAGTCCACAGCTTTGTTCAAGGACTTACTGCATGTAGTGAGTAAGTAGGCCACTTCTGCAGCGATGTCATCACCAAACATCAGACTGAAATCCTGTATCTCCATTTTGCAGACAGGATGGAATACAGACGACATGGCATACATTTTAATGGGTTCACCCTATGACCAGGGATGTGATCTGTTTAAAGTAATTTTTCATTTCAGTTTGATTTTAAGGCATGACAGTTTAAGAGCGACATACCATTCCTGCGATGTCAAGAAATCTTGTAAAGGTGGTGAATATTTCAGAGGACTTCACTGGGTCATGAACCATTGTTTGGCGATGGGTGAAGGTCTGTTTCATCTTCTCCTTGACCATCATCAGTGCGATGCCCTCAAGACACTGGGTTTCTGTCGTTAGCTGAAGAAACCCACTCCCATATACTGGATTGTAATACTGCTCCTAAAAAACAAGAACGTGTTTTATTTTTTCTCCTTAAAAAAATAAACACATGCCCTTGTCTGGAGAATTGCTAAAGTCAAGGTCAACAGGTCTGATATCTGTGGCGATCAACTTGTTGGGGTTAGGAGAAAGGTATGTACTTGTTGGGGTTAGGAGAAAGGTATGTTAGGACTAGTTCTGACCAATGGGCCATGGCTTAGAGCAGGGGTTCCCAAACTATTAGCTCAAGAGAAATTAGACATTTGCCCAGGACCCAAGCTAGTGAAAACAGCAGATCTACAAGCTCACAATGCGGTGCGACTGTGTTTTTTTTTCATGAAAACCTTAGCTTTTTGGAGACTGTTTATGAAAATGTTTTGAAAAAAAAAATGTAAAAAACAATACAAATATAAGGGACGTTAAAAAATGTGTCTGCAACCCACATATGGATCCCGACCCACTGCTTGGGAACAAGTGGCCTAGTGGGCACCCACGCGATTTGCTACAATGTGATGTTGGGTTTAGTTTCTCAAAAACGTTGAGACAGTTTTTACCCCTTACACCAGAGGGCCACTTGTCTTTTTACTGGACCCCCTTGCGATGCCCACCACAGTAGCAAAAAATGCACTATAGGCCTATGCACATTAAAAAATAATTTAACATGTGAAATTCTAACTATAATCAAAATCACATACCTGTCAGTGGCTGAGTGTTTCTTCTCTTCTTTTGTCCCCCTGAGGCTTCGTTTTGAAGTGTTTTCACTCTCCATGCAAGAAACCCACTCCCATCTGCTGGATTGTAATACTGCTCCTAAAAAACAAGAACCAGTTTTATTTTTTCTCCTTAAAAAACTAAACACATGCCCTTGTCTGGAGAATTGCTAAAGTCAAGGTCAACAGGTCTGACATCTGTGGCGATCGACTTGTTGGGGTTAGGAGAAAGGGTCAGCATATAGAAAATGTGTTGAAATTTAGTTTAAATCGCACTCTTGTCTTTTTGAGCAATTCAAGGAGTGAGGAGTAAAGAAGTTAGACTTGTATTATGTACTTACATAGCCCAAAGTGCCCTGGGGATCGGCCAGGTATGGAAACAAGGCAATGATTTGCGTAGTCCTCTTTATCACGCCTTGAAGGACTCTTCCTACAGTGCACACACACATATCAATTCAAAAGTAAACAACACTAAATAAGAACTGGTCAAACATTGGCCAAATTGTCAGCTGATATAAGAAAGAGGCAACAAATGTGAAAATAGCAGATCTACAAGCTCACTGCATTCCAAGTGCTTGGTGGGTGGAGGGTCCCCAGTTAAAATTTGAATATTTTGGGAGGTCCCCATGCAGTTCAAATGTGATTATTTTGGGGGCTTGCATGGCTAACAGTCAACAACAGATTAAAATGTCAAGGTCTCCCCTTAACTCTAACAGTTTACAAATGGAACCAAATTAACCTGTTAGGGGTTGTTTGATTCCATTTGTACACTCTCTGCTACCATTGAACAACTAGCAAATTGTCATTAGCTATGTTAGCTACAAACAACACATGCTGCTAACATGGAACAGTTGCTAACTAATGTTAGCTTTGTTAGCCACACATACTACAGTACACAGCAAAGCATTGATAACACTAACAAAATAACTGCCACTTCTATCAAAAGGGCATAGTATAAGCTATTCAACACAGTTGGAACATTCAGTTCCTTTAGGATGTATTGTAATAACTTTAGCATCAGCTAGCGTTAGCATTAGCTTTGTATTTGTCTACTGGTTAGCATGGGCCCTTCAGGAAAAACCACAGACAAAAACACCACAGACAACATTCTTAACAAACATGTAACAGTTACATTATCCAGTGGTTATGTATTGTTTAAATTTCACCTACCAAAAGGAGATATAAATGTAGTCCATGAGAGAGCCTTCAGCCTGCACTCACACTCACACTCACTGGCAGTGGCAGACTGGCAGTGAGTCACTGAAAGCAATTCAAACAAACCGGTTCAATCCAGTTTCAGTCTGCTGCAAGGCAGAGCACTGTCAAAGCACTGTGTGATGTCACTGGTCTAACCAAGTTTGGGCACTTAACCCTATAACTGCTGATGCAACAATGCATTGTTTCTCATGTGATGAACAACACTTACTGTATGCAAAGATTATATTAGATAATAAATTGATTGATAATGATAATAACAATAATTATTACACCTATTATAATTATAATACATACTATATAATTTTAATAATATAATTAATAGCCTATAATTATATTAATAAATCTGTATTATACATAATTAGTTTTATATAAAAAAAAATTGGACGGCATCAATTATATATTTTTTCAGATAAAATATACTTATTCTGACTTGATTTTTTACATTGAGTCCGATGTAGTTGGTCCCGTCGCGTGAAAATGCTGGCTGTCCGTCACGTCACACTTTTCCCCAACTCATATCTCTGCCACCGATGCCCCAATTATGCCAAACTTTGCACACACAGTCCTTGCCTGGCAAACCACAACCTCCACCCCTCCCAGGACCCCCGGAGCTCCAGGGGCCCCCTGTTCCAGCTTCCAAAAAGTGCAAAAATGACCCCAACAGGGCTGCTCATGGGGAATTCCCGGGGGGCCACCAACTCCAGCTGCTCCAGAACAGATCCAAAAGTGATTGCACCCCCTAGTGAGGCACCCCCTCCACTGCAGTGCACATAAAATGCCGTAACTAGGCCTAGGAGCGACCGGGAGAGCCGGGGCCGGTATCCACGCGTCCGCCTCGGTGGCGCGGAAACAGCCATTCGTAGACCGCCACCTAGTGGTGGACCCCTGCCACTGCAGCACGCTAAAAAGGCCATAAGTCGGCCCCCCAGCAACCGGGGTGACCTGCAGTACTATGATAAATTGTGTTATATTAAACTTATATGCACATTATTTTGCAAATAAAAGTGAGATGTAGGCATTATGTATGGCATGTATGCAAAACGTCAGACATATGAGCTATATATATGAGGCATTATGTATGACATATATGCAAAAGGTCATACATATATAAGCATATATATGAGGCATTATGTATGACATGTATGCAAAAGGTCAGACATATATGAGCATATATGAGGCATTATGTATGACATACATGCAAAAGGTCAGACATATATGAACATATATGAGGCATTATGGATGACATATATGTAAATATATGACCATGACTATGGCATATATGTGGATATATATAAGCCGTATATGACACATATATGTCTTATATATCCACATATATGCACATATATTATCCTCAACGTGGCATATATGCAACATATATGATGCATATATGATCATATATGTGCATATATTTCTTTTCCGTGTGGGTATGAATACATTGGATCTGTCCTTGTGCTCTGCTAGCTTCATATGAATACATTGGATCTGTCCTTGTGCTCTGCTAGCTTCATATGAATACATTGGATCTGTCCCTGTGCTCTGATAGCTTCATATGAATACATTGGATCTGTCCCTGTGCTCTGCTAGCTTCATATGAATACACTGGATCTGTCCCTGTGCTCTGATAGCTTCATATGAATACATTGGATCTGTCCTTGTGCTCTGCTAGCTTCATATGAATACATTGGATCTGTCCTTGTGCTCTGCTAGCTTCATATGAATACATTGGATCTGTCCTTGTGCTCTGCTAGCTTCATATGAATACATTGGATCTGTCCTTGTGCTCTGCTAGCTTCATATGAATACACTGGATCTGTCCCTGTGCTCTGATAGCTTCATATGAATACATTGGATCTGTCCCTGTGCTCTGATAGCTTCATATGAATACATTGGATCTGTCCCTGTGCTCTGATAGCTTCATATGAATACATTGGATCTGTCCCTGTGCTCTGATAGCTTCATATGAATACATTGGATCTGTCCCTGTGCTCTGCTAGCTTCATATGAATACACTGGATCTGTCCCTGTGCTCTGCTAGCTTCATATGAATACATTGGATCTGTCCCTGTGCTCTGATAGCTTCATATGAATACATTGGATCTGTCCCTGTGCTCTGCTAGCTTCATATGAATACACTGGATCTGTCCCTGTGCTCTGCTAGCTTCATATGAATACATTGGATCTGTCCCTGTGCTCTGCCTGCAGCCCTGCATAGCCACAGGAGAAAGGAGAAGAAAGGAGAGAGAGGAGAGAGGAGAACGGAGACAGGGATGATGAGACCTGGCCGTGGTTGTTAGCCTATTAAATAAGAAAAAGAACAGAAGAGACAAGTGACAACACGCGTTCTCCGTTCCCCTCCCCTCTCAGCTCCGGCCGGGGCAGAGTAGACAGGTCGGTCAGTGTTTTATCATAACATAGCCGGGTCGGAATGGCCGCATCACCCTCGGAATACGGGGCTGTCAATCATTATGTGTATTACCCGAGAGGACCCAAGAGGACCCGTCCCGTACTGTGTGTGTACTTTCTGCTTTTTTATGCAAACTGTAAAGCAATCAATCAATGTGTGTGCGCGCGCTGGCGTGCGCTATAAGGAACGAACTACTGGAGTTCTGTTTAACGTGTGTGCTGTGTTTAGGCTGGCCTGACCTAGGATCATGGTCTGTTAGCCGTGAGGCAGCGAGATGAATGGCTGTGTAACAGAGAGATGATAATGCTGGTCTAGGATCAGTTTAAACAGCAGGGGGAAAAGATCTTGGTGCGTGCATAATGCATGCGTGATGCTTAAACTGCTGCCAGGATGATGAGAAAGCGACCGCGTAGGTTAAACCATGACTTACCTCTCTGTAGTTAGAATAGCCTAAAAGTATTCCTTTTAATCTCTGGCTTTTCTTTCAATCTTAATATTATAGATTCCTTGGTAGCTTCTGCCTGTCAATCAGTTAACAGCGCACGCTGCACGGCTGCAGTGAGTTACATGAAAGAGGGTTTTAATAATGATTAAATAGTCGGGTCTCTCGGAAATAAAAGGATTTCGGGACAACATGTCACGGGTTTCGGTCTGTAAAAAAAGAAAGTCAGTGTAAAGTAAATAAAAGTAGCCTACATTTACTTGAGTAGCCTGTAGGTATTTGTACTTGAGTCGAATTTCCAGTACTTTCCTTCTAATCCACTCATTTCGGATCCTATTGTAGGCTATTTAATACCCAGCGATTTATTTTAAAACATTAGTCTTTTTGCAGATATAAAGTAGCCTACAATAACAAACACATAAACCATGCTTTTACCAGTAAGACATTCGAGTAGGCTACTTTTTCCAAGCAGCCACGCAGACGAGACACGGAAAAGGAGAAAGACACTGTTCCCCTCGGCCTCAATGTAACGTGAAGGTCCCTCCACCATTCTCTCTCTCTATCTCTTGAAATAGGGTAGAGTGAGCTTACTTTGATACAGAGAGAGAGAGGAATTCGCCTTTGAGCGTTCGCTAAATTCGACACAAGGGCGAATAAAAAACAGACGCCTTTTCGCTTTTTCGAAATTCGCGTTTGGTGTGGATGCTTCCATTGACTTTATAAGGTTTTTAAAAAAAGGCGAATTATACGCTAATTCGCTATTCGCCAATTCGCCCTCAGTGTGTACGGACCTTAACCCTCACATTGGATCTGTCCCCTGTGCTCTGCTAGCTTCTGAATCTGTTACAAAGTTATTCACACATTACTGAGTCAATATGATGTCATGATGTCTGAATTTAATTCATGAGTTGATCTTTAATCCAGGGTCTATTTTTAGACTGGACTTTTTTTAAATCCAAGTGTTTTAAAGTGCATCAAAGTAATTAACACAAACAACAACATAAATGTAAGCAAGTAATTAAAAATAAAATGCTAGATGCCTCATCCTCCGCTGCAGTCCATTGTATATATGTATATATGTATATATGTATATACGTATATACGTATATACGTATATATGTATATATGTATATACGTATATATGTATATATGTATATACGTATATATGTAGGGGAGAACGGGGTAAGATGAACCACTTTTTGCTTATGTTGACCTGGAAGCAAGAAAAAGTGAGATGGCAGTAAATTCAAAACATCTCGACATATTTCAGGATGTCTGCTATCATTTGAAATTATAAGTAAGTGTCTATGACAAAGGACCATAAAAATATGGTCATGTGGTTCAACTTGCCCAGGTGAGGGGTAAGTTGATCCAAGTAAAGGGGTAAGTTGATCCAAGTAAAGGGGTAAGTTGACCCACGTGATATTCTAAACTTTTAACAGTTTAAACTTGAACAAAGAATGTATTTACTTATCAGAAATATTTTAATAACACATTTCCCTTTTGCAAATAGTATTCCTTCCTTTCTTACGGTTATTTAAATCGTAAGAAAAACTATTAAAACCAATTAAATAACGTTTGTTATTCAGAACCTTTTAATATTTGCAATTATTAATATAATATTAAAAACCTCTCTTAAATTAGTGTATTCATCAAAATGAAAGATGATTCAGCATAATTTGAGTAGCAAAGACCTAATAAAAATATGAATGGTGATTCACATAGTTCAACTTACCCCAAGGCATTTGGTTCATCTTGCCCCACGGCCACCATTTTGACAAAACCTGGCTAGCTTAATGCTTAAGGCTCATCATTAGATAATGATTCACATAGTTTTATACATTGGGCTATCACCAACAAGCATGCTATATAAGTTTAGACCTGGGTACATTTGCTTTAACATAAAAATCATTATACCATAAAAGTAAAAAATGTACTTCGACCAGCAAAAAACACTTTTTGGGGTAGAAATATGCTTTCCACTTTGCCCATGTGTCTGTAAACTCCACAGCCAGGTGGAAATGATGTTTGTTCTTATTTTAAGGTCAAATGACAACTCATGTGTATAGTTTTAACGATAAAGGGGGTGGTTCATCTTACCCAGCGGTTCATCTTACCCCGTTCTCCCAGTGTATATGTGTATATATATATATATATATATATATATATATATATATATATATATATATGCACATACATACATACCGGTATACAATCGACCAATCTTATCCGGAACTTATCAATTCAATTCAACAGAGCTCTATTGGACGTCTCCATCCAGTTGTTGATGTTGCGCGGCTCAGCTTAGAGGCTGCGTACGTAAAGACCCGCCCCCACCTGCCCCTGATTGGCCTGCCATCTTCCGTGACGCACGTGGAAGTGGGAACCGCCTGGAAACGAGCGGTCGCCGAGTCCCAGAGCCCAAGGAGGAGTCTCAGGTCCTATTTCCTATTTCCTGTATCCGTTCCTTGTATGCACAGATATAAAAAGCCAGATGCCTCGTTCCACTCTGCAGTTCATTGCATCAATTGTAGTCCGGACAATCCTGGAAAAACCAAGGGAATGCTGCCAGTCAAGTGACTACTGGCCAATCGCAGCGCGACTTTTCCGGGACTTATCCAAGGACTACAATTCATTTCAACAGAGCCAGTTCCGATGTTGCGTACGTAAAGACCCGCCCCCACCTACCTCTGATTGGCCTAGCAACTTCCGTATGTGTGACGCACGTGGAAGCAATGCACACATGATTCCCTTGGTCCCGATGCATCAGAGTGGAAGGAGGCGTCTACCTTTCTGTCTATGCTTGTATGTTAGTCCCTCCATACATCAGAGTGGAAGGAGGTGTCTACCTTTCTGTCTATGCTTGTATGTTAGTCCCTCCATGAAGGAGGAGTCTACCTTTCTGTCTATGCTTGTATGTTAGTCCCTCCATGAAGGAGGCGTCTACCTTTCTGTCTATGCTTGTATGTTAGTCCCTCCATGAAGGAGGAGTCTACCTTTCTGTCTATGCTTGTATGTTAGTCCCTCCATGAAGGAGGTGTCTACCTTTCTGTCTATGCTTGTATGTTAGTCCCTCCATGAAGGAGGAGTCTACCTTTCTGTCTATGCTTGTATGTTAGTCCCTCCATGAAGGAGGAGTCTACCTTTCTGTCTATGCTTGTATGTTAGTCCCTCCATGAAGGAGGTGTCTACCTTTCTGTCTATGCTTGTATGTTAGTCCCTCCATGAAGGAGGCATCTACCTTTCTGTCTATGCTTGTATGTTAGTCCCTCCATGAAGGAGGCATCTACCTTTCTGTCTATGCTTGTATGTTAGTCCCTCCATGAAGGAGGAGTCTACCTTTCTGTCTATGCTTGTATGTTAGTCCCTCCATGAAGGAGGAGTCTACCTTTCTGTCTATGCTTGTATGTTAGTCCCTCCATGAAGGAGGCGTCTACCTTTCTGTCTATGCTTGTATGTTAGTCCCTCCATGAAGGAGGCATCTACCTTTCTGTCTATGCTTGTATGTTAGTCCCTCCATGAAGGAGGTGTCTACCTTTCTGTCTATGCTTGTATGTTAGTCCCTCCATGAAGGAGGTGTCTACCTTTCTGTCTATGCTTGTATGTTAGTCCCTCCATGAAGGAGGAGTCTACCTTTCTGTCTATGCTTGTATGTTAGTCCCTCCATGAAGGAGGCATCTACCTTTCTGTCTATGCTTGTATGTTAGTCCCTCCATGAAGGAGGCGTCTACCTTTCTGTCTATGCTTGTATGTTAGTCCCTCCCATTGAGGAAATAGAGAAGAGGGGACGTCCCATTTCTGATGACATCATCACAGGTAATTGGCCAACTCCCTTGTAGGGGCGTTCTATAGAGGGTATGATCATACCAGGACGTTGTGCGGGAACGCCTCCTGAGTGGCAAAGAACTACTTTCTGGCCTTGACAGCCCATCCATCCAAACAGAAAGGTCCTGTCTGATTGCATTAAACGATGTTAGACAACAATTAATTCACTTTGCCACTCACTTCATGCACGCGCATCCCCTCTATAGTCATCTTGGGAGGGACTAACATACAAGGAAAGGATGTAGGAAACAGGAAATACGATTTGATTTAAGGACCTGAACTACGCTAACCATGATGCACCTTGTCAACAGGGTAACTTCCTGCTTCTTCTTTGCCTCAGACGCCGCGAGGGGGAGGAGCTTGTAGGAGAGGAGTCTATTGTTGTGTTAGAGCGCCACCTACTGGGCTCCCTGGGCCTCTTCCTCCGGCCTCTGCCTGAGCCGCGCTCCGATTGGCTAGTCCTTCTTCCTCCCCTCCCCGAGCCCCTCTCTGATTGGCCAGTCCTTCGTCCTCCCCTCCCCGAGCCTGTCTCTGATTGGCCAGTCCTTCTTCCTCCCCTCCCTGAGCCTCTCTCTGATTGGCTAGTCCTTCGTCCTCTCCTCCCTGAGCCTGTCTCTGATTGGCTAGTCCTTCGTCCTCCCGTCCCTCTCTTCACTTTGGCTCCTCCTCTTCTCTGGCTCCGCCCCCTCACAGCCCCCGCTCCCTGATTGGACGAGGCGCTCCGGAGGGAGCGCCCGCTATTGGCCGCCATCCGACCTTTGACCTGGGCGGGGCTTAGGCTCCTGAACAGCTGGCGGACGTGGCGCGGCCGCCCCTCAGGAAGTGATGTCACAGCACCAGAAAGTGATGTCACAGCACCAGGAAGTGATGTCACAAGGCGGTGGCTCCACGGGTCGTAGACGTGCAGTGGGAGGGGCTTGTAGGTCAGCTCCGCCCCTCGGCAGCGGCCGTCCAATGGACGCCTGCGCTTCCTGCTGCGCATGTGGTGGGAGGAGCCTAAACAACAATAGATTGAGGAGTGGTTTATTAAGATACGATACAAGTCAATATATATATATATATATATATATATATATATATATATATATATATATATATACCGTAAATCACCAATTAATCGCCCGGTGGCAAACTGCCGCCGGATCCCATATATCCGCCCCGGGTCTGACCCCATTTTGCGCAATAAACGCCTGTTTCAAATAAGCGCAAGGTTCGTATAAGCACCTGGGCCATTATTTGCAATTAATATTATCCTTATTAGGTTTTATGTAAGAGCCCAGGCTATTATTTGTTTGGTTGTTTGGTATTATTTGCTATTTATTTAACTTAACTGGTCATTTATGTGGCATGGCAGTGGTGCGCTGAAAACAGCAAATCTACAAGCTCACAGCAGTGCTGTGACAGCATGTTGCAACGCACCGCACTCGCGGTGCTACGGGTCATACAGTATGTTGCATGACTGTAATGCGCCGAAAACAGCAAATCTACAAGCTCACAGCCCTGTGGACAGACACTTCTAAGCCAAATGTAGGCTATATGGTGCCCAGCCCAGTGCTACCATGACGCGCAGTGCGTCGGGGAACAGATTGCCAAAGGACACCAAAAAAAGAGAGCGAAAAAAAAAGAAAAGGAGTCTGCTGCTCTCTGCGCACTGACCATCATTCATTACTGTCTAAAACTTTGCTACAATGCAAAGTTTGCGTGAGTAGGCCTACTTTAATGGCAAAACGTTGTGATGGAGAAAGACTGGCCAGAGAAAGACTGGCCAGACCAGCTGGATCAGAATAACTCATTACATTACCTACTGTTGCTGCCTCTTATCCAGTCCGCATTTTGAAGAAGTAATCCATTATTTTGAGGTTCAAGGGGAATGCAGAAGGCTTAATTATAATGCAATACCATAATGGTTTAATGTCAGGATAGTGGAGCTGTTCAGTGGTTAAGATCTGTTTATTTGACAGGGACCTTGCTCATTAATGGACATGTCAGTTTTCACTTCAATGTAAATGAGCCAGAGTTAGCCCGCTGTGGGCTAATTTTCATCTGCAGTCCCTGGACCCCCATTGGTGGTGATCAACCCCCCCAATCCAACCCTTGATGCTGAGTGCCAAGCAGGGAGGCATTGGGTCCCATTTTTATAGTCTTTGGTATGACCCGGCCGGGGAATTGAACCCCCGACCTCCCAGTCTCAGGGCGGACACTCTAACCACAAGGCCACTGAGCTGGTCAGACAGACAGACAGACAGACAGACAGACAGACAGACAGACAGACAGACAGGATCCCCATTGGTGGTGGTGATCAACCCCCCCAATCCAACCCTTGATGCTGAGTGCCAAGCAGGGAGGCATTGGGTCCC